>NC_044274.1:69838449-70103449 GCF_003957555.1 Calypte anna | reverse complement strand
TTTAAGCTGGGACTGCAGCCATACATGGAAGCTTCTGTCAGTATAAAGTTTATGTCACCCCTGTTCTTTTACTTATAACATGATTCACCAATAAGTATTCAATCCATAAATTCCATGTTTTCCAATCTCTTGCAAGCTGATTTTTCCTTTGGTAACATTTGGGATAGTGTGCCAGAAATAAAAGCCAGAGGAGACAGTGATGGAATACTTGCTGATCTTTATTTAAATTTCAAAATAAATTTAAGTATTATAATCTATGTAGGAAACATTTTATTTCTGTATACATGTATGTTCTAATAACACTGGCAAGTTTAAAGAGTTGTATTTAGTATACAGAGTACTGAAACTTTCCTGACAATAAATTTTAAATTTTGCATTCTTCATTTTATAATAAATGTATATTTTTCAAAGATCAGCCATCTAAGTTTAGCTAGATGCTTACAGAAAAAAAAAAATGTTAACAGCTATTTCTGAAATTTCTTTGGGGAAGCACAAAAGTACATTTTCAAATAATGTGTTCATTTTATAAATGGGAATACTTCCTGTCTTGACAAACATTTAATTAAAAAAGTATTCTCCCCCAAATTATAATTGATTTCAAGCACCCAAAAAAGGGAGTTGTTTTTCATCAACAAATGATTTGTTAAAAGCAGATCATTTGCCAAAGGCTCAGACAATCAGGGGGAGAGGTAAGTCCTCTACTCTTTCCAAACTTGTGTCTTTCTCCTCTATGTCTTCAGAAAATATTATATTTTTCATTATGTTATATTATAAAAAAGTTTTCTTTCTGATGGAAGCCAGTTTTTTTTTCCTTTTTTCTGACTTGAGAACAGGTCATAGAAGAAGAAGAAATGTAGTCTTTTTTTTTTTTTTGCATAAACAGGACTAGAATGGAGCATCTTCTCACCTATTGTGCAAGATGAAGGAAAATACATGCTCCTAATAATCATTATTTAGTTGCTTACTCGAATAAGTATTAATTTATAATCAGGAGGCCAGCTAATTCCTGAAAGCATTTTTTGGAGAGGGGGTTATCTCAGATGAGATTTGTGCATCCTGCACATCTTTAAAGCTTAGGCCTCTGCCATTTACTGCAAGATTTTTGGAAAAGCTGTTAAACAAGCTAAATTTCAGGTGAGCACCACTGAAAACTGTGGGTTTTGGTGCTGACCTTGGTGTGGAGGATCACTGCATTCCTAGCACAGAGCTTGAGCTAACTTTTGCAAACATGAACAGTGAGTGAAAAGGGAGCCCTGTGCCACGCTGGGGACATTGCTCTGTGCCTGCTCCTCATGGGAGCAGCTACAGCACCAGGGGTAGGGTGAATGTTTTTCAATGGAAAGACATTTTTGAATGATTCTCTGATCCCTGACATTTTGTTTGGTCCTTAAGGAGTTATCACACCTGGGAATGTAGTTCTGGTGCTCATCGTGCAATGCTCATATGTTTGAACTGCAGGCATGTAATATTTAGAAAGCACAAAACTGGAGACCACTGCAGAGTTTTCTGAAATTGTTTTTCTCAGTAATTACAGCTTATTGAAGTTTTGAGCCAAACAGGGTGACTTGGAATATACGAGTTCTGAGATGAGCCCAGCTGCTGGTAAATAACCATGTTAGAAGGAAGCAGTGTTGTGGAAGTAGAAATAAATTAATCAATACAATTAGAAATAAAGATATAGAAAAGGTAGCATTTCTGCCTTAAAGCTGTATGCTTTATTCCTATTATATAGAGCTATAATCCTGAAATGGAGTGCCATTAAAGAATTATGAGAGCAAATAGTAAGAGGCTATGATTGGACAGTACTGGAATATAAGTATATTGACAAAAGTAACAGTATTGCAAAATTTAAAAAAAACAATCAGGACCTGGACTTGCATCAGCTATTGATGTTGCCTTGCTGAGCAACAAAGGGAGAAATAATGATGATAATTCTTGATGAAGATCATTCCCCCTTCTCTCAGTGTATAATTTGCAGCAGACCCTCACTGCCAGACCGTCTTCCAGAGGCTGAAAGGAGGGGGTCCAGAGATGTGCTGAAATATCCTCCTGAAGCCTGGGAGACCTAATTGAAATAGGAAATATTTTGCAGGATTACTCACAGATCCTTATGTGGGTAGCCACAAGGTAATTCTGAAGACAGTTAGATGCCACCTTTATATTTATTTTGCTAAGATGTGAACTCCTAGACCAAAGTGGAAGAATGCTTACTGCAAAAGTTACTTTATAAACATTTAAGTATGGATCTTATTATAGGAACAAAATGTAACCACAGTTTTGGTGATCAAGTTGGTTTGCCATATACTTAGTTATGCACTTTACTCAGTAGTGAAGTATTTGCATGAAGTGTAATGGTCTGTGAATCACAGGTCAGGTTTCTGTTCTCATGGTCTCTCATCCTACATCTAAATAAACTCATCTATTTCTCCATTTGGCTGAAAAAGCATCTCATATTTCTAGCCTCTTCCGCCCAGGTCATGTCCTTAGATTTCCAGAAGCAGGTTTTACAATGTGTTCCACATTGTCAGGTGGCCACAGAGCCACTTCTTTACCTCCTGTTTCTGCCTTAGAAGCATCATTTCTGCCCTGAAGGAAATCTGAGCCCAGTTCCTGCAGTATGAGATACATGTGCCCTTTTTCAGCAGTAGCTGTGTGCACCTGCAAATACTTCTGATGAAGCGGATTGGAAGGATGCTCCAAATCTCACATAGCACTAGCCCAAGGGTTAGAAATAAATTTAGCTACTCCATCCATGTAAACGGTTTGTTAGGGTAGCTGGTAGTACTCAACATTAAGTTCTGAAGAGTTGGTTTTTAATTCTTTCCTGATGGTAAATGTGTCACCAGAACTTCCTGGGGGCTGGGGGCAGCTGGGAGCCAGGAACAGAGGTCCCTGGGGAGACAGGGCAAGGTTTGGCAGACAGGACCCATCCCACTGCCCCAGTCAGGGAGCAGGACCAGTGATGGGGCAACAGGGGAAGATTCAGCCCCAGGCATCTCTGTGGGGAATGGGATGGGCCAGGATGTTGGTCCATGGCTGGGGGTCTGAATCAGGCTCAGTGAGGGGAAACATAAGCCTGGTTAGAGGACATTGAATATTAATGACACACTGTTAATGACACTAAACAGGAGAGTTAGTAGTAAGACCCTTACTGTCTTCATATGTAGAATCTGAGCCTTAGTACTTGAACCAGACAAGGGACATAGTGAAACTGAAGAATATGAGCCACAGAACAGGGAACTCACTTTCTTCATAACATACTACAAATATAAGCACGTCATATACACGGTTTTCCTTGGGAAATCTGATTAAGCCATTTACCTCCACTGCAGTGGAAGCAGTGAAGATTTGACTGGTTTCCAAAATGAGATCCCACTAACACCCAGAATTGTGAAATGGGAATCACAGTGTAACCTTTAGCTTTGTGGAGTCCAAGTGCAGGTGGCTTTCCATGTACACCTAAATTACCTGCACTATTAGCAGCATTTTGATAATTCCCAAATACTGTCCTTTTTTGTTCCCAGCACAGGACAACTGTAGTGTCATAAGACCCCATACATAATGAGCAACAATTTCCCATTGACAGTTATAGAACCTGAATGGCAGGAATGAGTGAGTAAGAAATAGACCTGGATATTAACTTAGTCTTATATTGTTACAGGAACATCTATTTTTTACTTTACATTATTTCTGAATGGTTGGTTCCTAGAACTACAGCCATGAGCAAGAGTTGTTAAGGAAGTTTTCTCCCCATTGTCTTCCCATTCTTCCAAATGTCAGTTCATTCGCAGCACTTTTGTCCTATTTTAATACAAAAAGCAGATGATATATCACAAGCTTTCCCAGGATGTGGGACCTTAACAGGCTTGAATGGTGGACCAGTTTTCCATACCACATATGATGAAAACTACACATAAAGTACAGGTGCTACTAATGGAGGATAAAAGAAGAGAAGTAAAACTTTGCTCTCTGTCCTGTGCTGAATAAACTTGGGCCCTTAAATTCTTAAACTGTGGAAGCAGCCATTTAAGAGCAATACGTGAATTCATAGAATAGTTGAAAACATAGTTTTTCATGAGTAAATAATATTTTTTTTTTAATTCCTCTTGACTGACTAACTGCTGGTGCATAAAAATAACTTTTCTGGATGTTTTTAAAAAGTAATATTGCAGGGATTAATCATGCAGTCAGTACTTGGACAGAATTCCTTCTAAAGTCAATGGCACTTGTGCCTAAATACAGAATGTGGGAACATGCCCAAGAAGAGCATTCTATGCTCAGAAAGTATTTGTCTTTATATTCTGCCATTAGTCCAAATACAAAGTCTGGCACTGCATTTCATGACACGTGCTGCTCTGCTAGTTCTGTCTAGAAACAAGCTCTTTTGCTGTGTAAAATATTTTTACTCTTTCAAGTCAGTATAACAAACAACATGAGGAAAAAAATTTTCTGATGAGAACTTACTGAATTGAAAAAGCTGCAAATTTACAAATTCTGACATACGCCCCTTAAAAACTTGTGCAGCTACTGTTTTTATTTTCATTATACATTACAAGTTATATCTGTAGTGCTCAAAAAATGTTCAATTCCAGCAAAAATATGGCTTTTAACCAAATAAAAATGTAAAGCCAACTTGCTCTAAAATCCATCTGTTTTTCATTTTCTTATAATCTATAATCAGGAAATCCATTCATACACGACATATAATTTTTGCGCTTTCAAGTGGATAGTGGAATGTGATGTTCTGCATCCAGTCACATCTAAATTGATAATTGTCCAGGCAGAGTATAATTTTAAAGTATAGGATGAAGGAAGGTTTAATTTGTATATTAGAAGTCTTATACATTTTTTTTTTTTTTTTGCCTCTGAATGTAAATGAGGCCATTCTCTTCGGTGGATTTATCTGAAGGTGGGACAGCTGCCTCCAAGCAGGCCACAGTTATCTGAGTAAAGAGGATACGGTTTGAAGAGCTGGTTTAAATGCAGACTCTTCTTAACTGCAAACCACATGCATGCATTCATCATTGATTTTCAAATGATGGGTTTGTGTATCATTGGTTTAAGGTCCACGGTCCTACATTCCTGAATCCACATTATACCGAAAGAATAACAATTTGGTGGCTGGAAAGAGGAATGGTTATTATATGGCTCCAAAATGCTAGCTGGCATCATATGCCATGTACAGCAGAAATCTGCTGGAAGAGGGAAGATTGCAGCAGTGCTTAAAAATAATTTGATGTTCTAAAAATATATATATGAGAAGTATTATCACTGTTCAAATATTTTACATCAGTAGGTAAATAATATAAAGGTCAGATGGAAGTTTCTGAAGGGCAAAGTTTTATACAGATGCATTCTTTCTCTTAACTATTAATAATAACTTACATGACATAAACCTTACACAGAGAGATTTCTTGTAAGAGTTTCTGTTCTGCAAAAGTCACAGCTATGGACACAAAAATACAGATTGTAGAGCATAGTTTTTTGTTAAATATCTTACGTTGTATATCATAGAACTAAAAAAAAAAAATTCCTTTTCAGTCTCCAAACAAATGGTTGTCATACAATAGATTTCACACATCAGATTTACTTACAGCTCCTATATGAAGCCACCACCACAGCAAATTTACTTTTGCTCAGTTTCTTTGTTGATCTCTTCTCCACACCATTAGTTTTTCTGTGTTCAGTTTGTAGAAGATCAACTTTTAAAAAAGGCACTGAAGTTTCTAAAACAAAATGTTGTGTATTCAGAACACAGCTTCTAATTTCAACGCCTCTAGTAACACATAGCATTAATTAGAGCACAATATGAAGCAAATCCATGTTGAGAGCAAGTGTTCATTTTTAAAAAAAAAACAAGCCTACTGACACAAAATGGTAAATTCTTGACAACGTTCTGCTGTTTTATCTTGATAAGTGTAAAATACATTTTTTTCATTAACTTGCATTATGTCACTAAACCTAAGATACTATTAAGGAACTAAGCAAAAAGGCTAAATATGAAAAATAATTTAATACAGAATCTCTGAAGAGATCTGAGTGCTTCTAAATTTTCATCATAATTAATCTTTGCAAAGGCTTTGGAGATCATGTTAATAAAAAGCGTGAAAATAAACAGGCCAAGGCAGAACTCTGACTGGTTCACAAGGTACCTGACAAGTAAAGAAGTTGAGCATTTTGTGATATATTCCCTGTGTCCTATGTCTAGGGTTCACAGTTCAGGATCTTCCAGAGCCTGAAGTGATGTTTTTAAGTTTAATACCCTTTAAGATATTTCTTTTATTCATGGATTTGCTGATCTGATAAGTGCAGTTAGCTTTTGTGCTTGTCGTGCTGGACACACTTCATTATTCTAAGTAGAAGACAGATTCACTCATGTACTGTCATGTTTGTGCCCACCTCATAGACTTTATAAATTTATTTTTATAATCTACTTCTGTCCTGTGGGGCTGCAAGCACCATTTCAGGTCAGAAACAGTGAGATACTGAGTTCTTCACTGACTTTGGGACTACAGGGGAAATTTGAAGGTCCAGGGCTTCTTCCACACTCACTGACATTTCTATTTCTAGGTTGTGTGCCACAGCCTGTGATCTGGGAAGAAAAGATGAGCACAGATTACAAAGTCTCTCCTAGCATTTGTCTTCTTGGTATTTGTTTGTAAAAGTTTTCTCTTTCTGTAATAGTTTCCATGCTGTTCCATGCTCTGTCACTGGGCAGTTTCTGTATGTCTTTGGATCCTGTGCAGTTAGAATTTTAAGGCTATACTAAAAAGTCATCTAATTCCCCAGACTTTGTGTGGATAAGAAGTGAAATTAGGCAGATGAAGTAGGAAGGTCTCATTTTAGCAGAATGGTAAATCAGTAACCTTAGGGGTATGCAGTTGCCAATGCTTCATGGTGAGCAAAGAAAACACTTTTCTGAAAAAGACAAATGAAGCAAGTGCTTGTCAAAATTGTTCCTGAGGTCTGCAGAAAGCAGAAGGGAGATGAAGATGAAAGATACAGTGGTATTTTCCAAATAAGGATATGCTCATGCTCCCATTGACTTTAGTGTTGACAGAATCAGGTCCAAAAAGTATGGTGAAAGAGCCAATAAACACTTAAGCATCTTCCTAGTCCTCCCCCTGCCTTTTCTGGAAATTATAGCCTAGCTATACTCATCCTTTGTTTAAACACAAAACAAAATCATGACCTGGAAAGGGCTGAGTCAGGCAACACAGAATCTTCTGTAGTTGTCGAGAAAACACAGCACATATTTTTTAAGCTGTAAGATTGTCTGACTTTCCTGATTCTCTTCTAAATCAAATGTGAAATCTTGGCTGCTTTGAGTACACAGGGTATTGTGCTGTATACCATAGTGCTGTAAACAGAGGTGCATGAAACATCCTAATTTCAGCACATCACTGAGATGGCAGCTGCCATGAGAGAAAGCCTTTTAAGACCAGCTTTTCCAAATGTGTCATGAGTTGTGTTTACTATAAAGATACATTATATGGCAAAGTTATTTACATTGATTTTTTTTATTTGGCATTTTCAACATTCAGTCTTAAGAAACACATTGTTTCTAATCTTCCTCTCTCTTTTTTTTTCTTTTTTTTTTTTTTTTATTTTAAATCTAAACAGGAAATGGATATGGCAACCCCCGCAACTCACCAGGTCTGCTGGTCTCACCTGGCAACTTGAACAAGAACATGCAAGCAAAATCTCCGCCTCCAATGAATTTGGGAATGAACAACCGTAAACCAGATCTCCGTGTGCTTATTCCACCTGGAAGCAAGAATACAATGCCATCAGTGGTAATGCATTTTCAAAGCTTTCTTTTAATCTCCTTCAGATAAGGGGTATTTAGGAATCTCAAGGCCTTCTCGAGCAATGAAAATCAGGTGAATTGCTCACATTTTGCTTCTTCGGTCTTGGTGGCTAAACCTTAGGGCTTGACATCGAGCTGAGGATGTGGGCAGAGCCTATTTGATTGCTTTTATGAAGCCTGTTTACTTCCTCTCTTTTTTCTACTGAGTTGCAAAATAGGAACTGCATCCTGCACAGTCTGAATTTCTGCACACTCTTTCCTAGTCACTGGAAGAACCTTTCCTGGATTTGTTAAAAGGGTTGAGTGTAACCCTGGGTATTCCTAGCCTAATGTATTTTTCTTAAGTCTTTAGCCACACTTCCCCTCAGCAGTTGGAAGATTAACTACAAATAAAGTAATATAACTATATCACTCTGAGCTCTAAAGGCCAAATTTTGTAATGATAAAAGGTAGTAAATAGAGTAAGAAAAAATCAGGCATGAAACGAGTCTATGTTCTGCCAGAAATGATGAAATTTGGGCAGATTATTAAATTAGAAAGTTGAATCTTGAAGGTGTCATATGTGTATCTTGTAGTTCCCTTCTGAAAGTTGGTTAGTGGACGCAAGTAAATCTTTCATGAGTGATTTAACATTAAAAGTGAGCTTAATTTAAAAAGGATCTTGATGGTCAATTTAAGTGACACTATAACCACATTTTTCCATTATGTAACAGACACTATTAAAACAACTTCCAAGCTGGCTACTTCAGTTTGACACATAATAAATTAACTTTGAACATCAAAATAAAACTTGCATAAATGTGATGCTGCCTTCTGAGAGGATAAGTAACAGTCTCCTACAGGGCAATGCTGAAAGTCAACCAAGGCAGTGACAAGCTGTCTGCATCAAATGATTTATTCCAATGTCCTTTAAACTGATACTTTCCAAGGGAATCTGTGAATGGTTAGGTCTCCTGAAAACAGGTATAGAAACACAGTCTGCAGCCACTGGGGCTGTTAAAGAAATAATGAATTCTTAGAGAAAGTCTTATGTTAAAAACTGGATAGATTGTCCTCACAATTGAGACAAATATCCCATTAGAAGGACAAAGAAGAGATCTATGAAGAGTTATTTTTCCAAACTTTGTTCTGAAAGTGTTTGCTGTGCTGCCTCTAGCAGATAAAGCTATTCCCTAGGCCAGAAATCTGCATGCTGGTAAATACTTATCTTCACTAATTTTTAATGCTCCTTTCCTATGCACTCAGTCTGAGGATGTTGATCTGCTTCTGGTAAGTGGTAGTGATGTTCATTTTAATAACAAGGAAAAGGAAAATCAGTTCTTCTGTATGACTGATACTTTTGTAGGGGAAGTGTTGGTTGAAATAGTGGAAAACTTAACCACTGCTATATTGTGAACTACAAGGTCAACATAATTTTTGAAATACAGCAATATAGAAGGTCAGGTGCTGTTGCTGCACATATGTTGTGGATGCTAGGATGAAACTTTCTTGTGGCTGGTGCTTTGCAAGAATATGAATTGAGCTGTTGAAGACAGTGCAGTTTTATGGCATTTTTTTGGTGGCCTACTGGTAGCTTTATCCTGCCACTCACAGGATGAGAGTTCTCTAGTGCCATTTTTACAGTGCAACGTCCAGTGCCTGGGAGTTAAAGACAAGCAGGTAACTGCTGTCCTACCTAGTGCTCTTGAAGTTTGTTTTATTGAGCAAAAATGAACTAGTCCAAGCCCCACCTGCTGGTAAGAGTTCAGAGTTCAGTGCTCAGCCATCATGGGGTGCCTTTCACTTTCAAAGCATGAAGTCTAGTAGGGCTGGGTTTGGGTTTTGGGTTTGGGTTTTTTGTTTTGTTTTTTTTTTTTTTCTCTTCAATTGAGTGAAAAAGAAAACAATAGGAAGAGAGTTTACATATTTCATTAGTTTCTCACATGATCTGCTTCTCTACCCACAATAAAAGCAATCTTACTTGTTACAAGTTCAGTTACCTAGGAGATACTGATGTAATGTTACTATGGTGACAACTGGTCCCTTGAAGGCTTGTAAATGATAGGGTTGGCAGAGTTCATAAGAGCCACATGTTAAATGATTAATTTCCAGAAATTTGTATCAGCCTGCAAATCTCATGCACAAAACATACCCAGAAAGCTAATACGCTCAGCTGCCTTAAAACTAGTCAATAATATGTTTATTTTACTTACTTTGAAAGAATCAGAGGATAAATAACTCCCAGTCTGCTCAGTCATTGGCTACTCCAGTGGTTTCCGTAGCAACTCCTACTCTACCAGGGCAAGGGATGGGAGGATACCCATCAGCCATCTCAACAACATATGGTACTGGTAAGTATGGGTGCAAGATGTAAAGGCTGGGGGAGGGATCAAGATCCTGGCAAGTGTCTATCTCAGTAATAATGATTCAACTAGTGTTCACTAGGGGAAAATGAAATTTCATAACTGATAGACTTTAGCACTGCATTTACTTCTTCTGTCCCTTTCACTAACTTGAGACATGCCTGTTTGAAAGCTGGATATTGTCTTCAAGTGGAAAAATGTTTTGATAGCTTTACTTGCTTTAATTAAAAAAAAAAAAATGTAACTCATAAGATATTTCTTAACCATACAAATCCCACAGATAGTTTCATGTAGTTGAGTGCAGCTTCTTAATGTCCTGTGAGTAGTGGGAGCAAGCAGTTTCACTGGCTTCCAGACAGAGCTCAGTATCTTTGTAGGCTAACACATAATTACCTGGGAGAGACCAGAAATGAAGCCTCAAGAGATCCTTTCCAGTTCCCATTGTGCATTGCTGCTGTGTAGGGCTTTCTGTCACACAGATCCAGTGCTCTAAGAGAAGACTGTCTCTTTCAGACACAGGCTGCCCACTGGGTTCTGCAAGAAAGACTGTAACTAAAATATTTTTCTGTTTTTCAAGTCTTTGAGTCTGTGAGAATGCATCTGTAGTTGTGTGTATGTAGCTGTAGCATGGTGGATATACAGGCAAAGAATGCTTTGGGTTTTACAGATCCATAAAAGCCCTGCTAAATTACAGAATAATTATTAGAGCATTATTTGCTCCCAAGTTAATGAGTTGAGAGAAGAGGAAGGTCTACTTTTTCAGCTGCAATTTAATGTGATTGGTGTAATTAAAATTAAGAGGCTTATAAAGTGACGTGAAAATTATGTTGCTAGTTATTGTTTAATTGCTTCCTTCTTAATTCTCTTTTAATTATTATCTTTTCTGTTTTCACATCTAGAATATTCTCTGAGTAGTGCAGATATATCATCTCTCTCTGGGTTTAATACAGCCAGTGCTCTTCATCTTGGTTCTGTGACTGGCTGGCAACAGCAACACCTACATAACATGCCACCATCTGCCCTCAGCCAATTGGGGTAAGCAGTGTTTTCTTTATTTTATTGTCATGCAGTGACTTCCATCTCCCAGTAATCCCAGTTCTGAAATACATCAATAGAACATATCAGCACATATTTAGGATGTGCAAGAGCTCCATTTCCCAAAACTGGAACTACATATCATGTGAAAATTTTGCTGGGTAGCTAAAATGACATATTCTGTGTCCATGACATATTCTCAGTGTAGTAAAGACTGCTGTTTATGTTTTTTCTCTTCATTTACTTAAATATCATTTTATTTCACTACTAAACACCAAACTAAAACATCATTTTATTTCACTACTACTAAAGACCAAACTAAACACTCATATTGTATGTACTATTGCTGTATTTTACCATTCATGCTTTTTATTTCCAGTTACTATAGCACAAACATTTACAGCAAACTTGAAAACTTTCTGAATATTTTTAACCAAGCAAGAGTGACATAATGATTTTACCTGAAATTAAGCCTTAACCTTATCTAGTAATCACATACCCCCTTCCTCTCAGCTCTGACATTCCAGTTTCATGTCTTTGAATGTATATATTTTACAAGCAAGTAGCATAATTAGGGCTAAAAACTGCAAGCCCACAAAACTTGTGGCTGTTTGCCTGTGCTGGGGAGGATAGGTGTTCGTGCCCTCTAGTGGATAAATTCGAGTGATTTAAGATTGGTGAAGCACAGGATTTTAAAAAGTGTGTAAACTCACACAGGGAAGTCACCCAGTGCATTATTGAAAAAGACATTGGCTCAATGAAGTGACCTGGAAGAGTAAGATTTTAAAAAATCCTGTTATCTGCAGTTTCTATTGAGTAAGAATAGACATTCACCAGCATGCCATATGTAGCCTGAGGTATGGATAGAATTTTGTTGTCAGTGTAAAACCAAAATCTGAATACACCTGGAGTGTACTTACGAGGAGAACTTTAACTCCTACTCCTTTCTTTTTGATTTTTTTTGTTTGTTTGTTTGCTTGCTTTGTTTTGTTTTTTGTTCAGAAGGAGGTGTTGCACATATTAACTAATTTTTTACAAAATGTTTGCCACAAAGTGAAACTATTTAATAGTATAAGTGTGGGTTAAACTTAAAAACTATTTTATCTGACCACTTTTTGTACTTTAGTATGATTTCTTTCCATATGCAGATGGATTGGGTTTTTAAATGAGATTTTACAAGTGTTTCAGAGGAAACAAAAAAATTTTAAACCTCATTTCTAAATAAATAAGCATCTATCGATACTAGCTGCATTAACACATACAAATGAAATAGTTCTTTTGCTGGAAAAAATATAGTCTTTATACCTTTCTCTTATACTTACTCTATTTTATTTTTGAGTATGCACTGTTTCTGTGGCAATATTCAAGCTACTGTACAACTAAAGACTTCAAGTTTCACATAAGTTGCAAGCTCACATGTTAGATATCAATGCATAACCTTACAATAAGATGATTGTTTACACTGGTGTACCAAAGGATGTCATAAGGCTATTTGGTTAACCAAAAAAGTATAAATTCAATCTTAAACTAACTACATGCCTTTTCAGATATGTCACATGTCATCATCTGTTTCTAATTCTTATCACACAATGTCAAAGTGTGATGGGCTATGGCTGGTGGAATACATTCTGAGTTGCTACTTCCATTATTCTTTCAGTGATTTGTAAATGAAGCAGCTTTGAATGCTGCTCCACTGGCAGTTCTGGAGAAGCCTTCTATCTGCAGAAAATCATAATAATTTCTTTATTTGATTTTAGTCACTGAGTTTTACACGCGAAAGCACCTCTTCTGATTTGGATTATTTTAAAAACTTTAAATTATGCAGAACATATTCGTTCCATATGAAGCTAAACTAGGATTTGCAGAAAGAATAAAACAAGCGCACAAAATCATAGTCTTCACCAGGTATTCGACAGAACACATCTAGAAAGTTTCTGATGGCCCAAATCCCTGTGCTGCATGAGGTCATATACTGGAAAGATTTGGCAGCTGTGAGATGTTGGTGGATAACAATAGTCTGTAAGGACCTGTGAGAAAACAGCTGAAAGAGACATTCTAGCTCTCCAGCAGGTTTTGATTTCACTAAAGTCTAAAAAGATAAAAACCAGCTCTGCTTCCTCAATGCACAACAGAAGAAATTGGGTACTAATGGACTAGGATGTGGTTGCTCCAGATAAATCCTCCACAATCTCAGCAGCACTGTCAGAATCCCCTTTAAGACAACTGGAGAAGATCTCTGCAACCTAACTCTTCACTTTTCACATTGACTCTGTAATTACTGATGTCAGCAGGCTTCAGGGCAAATTCCTGAGGACATGGGAGTTCACTTTCCTTATCTGCACAGTTTTGAGCCTTTTGCTGAGCCTGGTGAATAGGATCACAAATATGGATATCCAAACATCTGTATATATCCAAATATCCATAGTTGGATAATGTCCAAATCACAATTTGATATGTTTGGGGCATTAAAACAGGTTAGACTTTCAGCTTTTTAGGTTAAGAAGAGAAGTAGTACTTTCACAGTCTCTAAACTGGGTCTACATCTGGAAAAAATACACCCACATTCCAAGGGAAATCAATCCTTCCCAGAACTTTGGGATGTTGTCTGAATGTTGATGCAATGTCTCTTACTGAGAGGGCTACTGATTTTTTAACATGGACCAAAAAGGCTTCGAGAACTTCATTGCTGTTAGCCAAAAGGAAGTCCATTCCAAACTTTTAACCCAATCAGCTAAAATTTTTTAGGCACAAGCCCATTATATGGAAAATGTTCTCTTTCACCTGAATTTCCCAGCCTAAGACAGAATCTTTCCTTCCCTAAGTACCATCCACAGGTGAAATTTTAGCTTTTGTAAAATACAAACGCAAACTCAGGAACAGCATTTCATCTGAAGAATATGCAAAGTTGTTAATGTAACTTCTGCCCATCTGAACAAAAAATTATCCAAATTCAGCATATTGTTGTCTTGTTCCTGTGGCTCTTACATAGCAAACTTAACACTTAGCAACCACTGGGTTTTTTTAGGTAGTAGCCATAGCTAGATAAGGACAATTACCCACTGAGCCATTTTTACCAAAAAATTTAGATACATGTTTTGTGATTCAATCAGTTCAGACAACTTCCCTGTTTTGTATAAAAGCCTTATGTATTTAGGCTTGAACCTGGGGGTTTTTTTGGTTTTTTCTACCACCATTATAAATAAGATTTTTCCAGTGATTCAGTTTCATATCAATTGTCATTTAGAAACTTCTTTATAAAGTGCAGGCCTTAATGTATGAGAGCTGATCAAAATATCTTGGCACAGGGAGTCTTACTCTGCTTTTACATTGATCAAAAATATGAAAAAAAAAAAAAAACAACTGTTTTTACCTGAAAGAGAAACAAAGGGAAGGGAGGAAGGTTGCATTGCTAGCAAGTCAAAAATACTCTCTATTCTAATTGCAGCTAACGGTACAATGAAATATTGAAGTGAATTTTCAGTGGCTCCTTCTATATATATTTATGATGGGAAATTATATGAAGTTATGAAGTAGAACAATTTAGACAGCCAGATGCGGTTATATAAGGAAAGTTGTGTGAGGCTTCATCCAACAGACCATTTTTGTCCCTCTGTACAAACCTACCTGGTGCAAGTTTGTTTCCTCGCTCATCACCTGCTCAGACCTGCAGTTCTACCTGTGCATGCTGAGCTTCCAAACCCACTGGAGGTTTGAATAGATGGAGGCAAACAGAGACCTGATCTAACTGGAATCAGCAAGGATTAAATCCACTTGCAAGCTCATTGCATCCTGACTCGTTTCCCACCTCTTGCACAACAGAGCTGTGTGGTTTTTTCAGTGTTGAATCCAGATGGGAAGCAGACTTCCCTGTTGCATTCTAAATAAACATCACATTTTCACCATGCTGGTCTCAGTAAGAACTGCTGTGTAAAAGGAAAATGTTAATTTTCTTCATTGTCCCTATCCAAAGAACTGTTTTCAAACAATATATAAAAAAAAAAAAGGTGATTAAATCAACAAGAGCGGACTGTATGGCACTTGAGTGCTTATAATTATACACAATTCTTTGAAGTAATTTGCTTTATTTTCTCTGTGGATTTTCCATATTCAAAATCTGTTTGTTTACTATTGAACTTAGTGTAGGTTTCAAATGATAAAAATAGGGCATGCCTCCTGGACCAAGCCTGCATAGTTATATGAAGAAACAGTCTAAAATATATATATTTGTACAGACAGATACAAACAGCTGTTTCTATCATCACGAACATATACATGAAAATGGATAATTTCATAGCAGACAAAATTGTCATTTTTTGTAAAGCAGATTCTATTCTAAATAGAGAACAATGCTCTGTTTAGAATACAACTCTAAAACCTATTTCACCACTCACATCTATGGGTGATGGTAGGTTTCCCCTTTAATTGACCATTTTAGCTTACATGAGATTCTTGTTAAAATATTACAGAAACATTTAATAAAATAAGGTAAATCAGTCACCAAAAAACAGACACTGAAATTCAGAAAAAGTTTTAGTAGAAAACAGATTATAGTTAAAAAGAAAAAAAAATACTCAAAATAGTTGCTTTGATTTATTAATATTGCTATAAACTTTAAAAAAGATTTAGTCTTGGCCTGCCAAAATTACCTGATTTTCAATTTACAAAAGAATGTTGAAAATGTAGAATTTTTAAAACCGTCCCAAATTTTTATGCCAGGCATTTACATAGCACTATTGGGTCTGTGTCATTAAAAATGCAGCTTATCCCTCTAGATTTGTTCCTTTGGGGGCTGTCACACAAGAGAATGCAAGTGTGTTCTGTGTGAACAAATCTGACTAAACATGGTTGTTTTTAACCAGAATGGGGTTTTTTTATATATATTCTCAGCTTTGCTGAGGGGTGTGTCATCTTCCCATATCAGACACTTATAAATCAAACCCCCAGGCTCCACCACCCTTTATTACAGCACTTTCAAATATCACTATCATCTTGGCATTTAAAACCATATGTCATATTACTATTTTACTAACCTTACTAAACCAGAAGCCTGTTTTCCCAGGTGAAGTCCTAGCACCTACTAAGCAACTGAAAAATAAAGTCACTGGAAATGAAAAGCAAAAAAAACAAAAAAAAAATCCAAACAAAAAACCCCCCACCACTCCTGGTTTGTTGCTTTTTTTAAATTGTTGTTATTGTTGGGTTCTTTCCAACAAGCTTCCAGGAAAAGAGTGGAAATTGAAATTCCACTAAATTGAAACTCACTAAATTGAAATGACAAAGTCTGATATATATAGTTTCTTAAATGTGTTAGTTTAGTTAGTTTAAAAAAAGCAGAGAAACTGTCCTCTTTGCCATTAAAAAAAACAAAAAAACAAAAAAACAAACTACCTTTGCTGTTCTAGGGGCTAGCAGTCATGAACTCTGTGACTTAGGAAAGGCATGACTGCAAATTTGGCACATTCATCCATATAGGGATGAAAGGTACATAAAAGCAACTGGAGGCAAAGCATCCTGCTTTCTGTTTTTTAACAAGATCCATTATTATTATTATTACGATTATGATTATGATTATGATTATTACAACCATTATTAGAGACTGTAGTAACCCCTGATAACAGCAGCTGATATAATTCAATGCTGAAGTCACGCAGTTTCATTTTGAATCTGTGGGTAGAAAACATTTTGTCTTTCATCAAAGTGACAGTAAACATTGCTTAAGCAAAGCTCAACTCACAGCTGATAGGAGGAAAAGTGGAATTTTTTCAGTAAATGAAAATAAGACAGCAAAACTTAAGTGTTTTCTCTAAATGTTTCAAAATCACTTCCAAGTCATAATATTTCTTCTGCCTTTGGTAAAAATGCACGTACATCCCTTTGGGCTTCGAAGCTTCTGAGGCCACCAGTCTCCCCCTGTATATTCACTTGAAGCCATATGGCTGGGGCTAAACACGAACTCCAGCCTAGCAAATAGTCCCTGAAATGGACCACGATGTGAACTGCATGTAGAGAAAAGCCAGGTTTTACCAGGAGGTGGTGCTTTTGTACACAACATCCCGCAGAAGCCAGCAGTCTCGTTTCTCCCATAGAAACGAAGCACATTCTCAGTAATTCAGCCTCCTGCCTGCCTGTTTCACCTTCCCTCTGACACCACCCGCCCGTAAAAATGCACAGAAAGAAAATGAACTTACAATAGTTACACAGCTTGCCTCTGAAAAAGTTCTAGGAGTTTCTCTTGATGCTTGGAGCATCCTCTGAGCTGGGCTGATCCGCAGGCAGAGTACAGTCCTCTGACAACTTCCACTACTCTTCTGCTTCTCTTTGGTACTTTTGTTCCAAAGCATCCAGGACTTGAGTTATGAGTGGATAGACTGAAACCATAAAATTGTATCTAAATGCTTCCCAGCCTGTGGTGTTTCATGAATGTCAGTCCTAGGAGCAGTCATTTCATCTCTGTTCTTAGGTGTAGGATGTAGCTAGCCCTGATTTTTGTCCCTACTTTGCATCTGAAGTCACCTGTCAAAACGAAGAGCAATAAAAGAATTGGGTGCGTTCAAACTGAGGGGATTAATCCCAGCAGAAAGCCTGTGCCTCCCCTATCTCAGCCACTGCATACACACACACACACACACACTAGTTACAAAGAAACCTGCAGGTAGCACCAACAGTGCAAAGGCTCGCCTTGCAAAATTTCCATTTGAGTCAGAAAAAAAAAAAAAAAAAAAAAAAAAAAAAAAAAAAAAAAAGGAGAGAGGCTGAAAGCAAAACCTCTTCTCAAACTGAGGGCACGATCATTTGTCGTGATGCTTTCATCTCTCTCCATTTGTGAATCCTGTTCCCCTCCCCCCGCCAGAAAAAAAAAAAAAAAAGAAAAGAAAAGAAAAGAAAAAAAAAAAAACAGAAACTGGTGTTCTCCAGATGCTCTGCTCCCCCACGAGCCTTTCCACTGGTGTTCTGTGTGAGTGTTTGTGCATATCTGGGGGCTCCATGCCTCCTCCATCTGTAACTGGGTTTCCTTTCCTCCTACAGAGCTTGCACTAGCACTCATTTATCTCAGAGTACAAATCTCTCCCTGCCTTCTACTCAAAGCCTCAGCATCAAGTCAGAACCTGTTTCTCCTCCTAGAGACCGTACCACCACACCCTCGAGATACCCACAGCACACGCGCCATGAGGCTGGGAGATCTCCTGTTGACAGTTTGAGCAGCTGTAGCAGTTCCTACGATGGAAGTGACCGAGAAGACCACCGGAATGAATTTCACTCCCCCATTGGACTCACCAGACCTTCGCCGGACGAAAGGGAAAGCCCCTCTGTCAAGCGCATGCGGCTCTCTGAAGGATGGGCGACATGATAACTTTATTATTATTATTATTAATTATTATTACCTATTAGTTTTGGGTTTTTTGTTGGTTTTTTTCTTTTCGTTTTGTTTTCCTTTTTTTTTTTTTTTCTTGCAGTGTGTGTGTGTGCTATACCTTAACGGGGAAACCAGGGGGGGGGAGTGTGGGTGGGGTAGGGGAGGGTCGATATGCATTAAATGTGCCGTGTGTGGAAAAAAAAAAAACAACAACAACAAAAAAACAACAAAAAAAAAAAGGTCAGGTACTCTTGTTTTGTAAAAGTACTTTTAAATTGCCTCAGTGATACAGTATAAGGTTAAACAGAAATGCTGAGATAAGCTTAGCAGTTGAGTTGTACAACAGAACACTTGTACAAAATAGATTTTAAGGCTAACTTCTTCTTACTGTTGTGCTCCCTTGCAAAATGTATGTTACAATAGATAGTGTCATGTTGCAGGTTCAACGTTATTTACATGTAAATAGACAAAAAAAAAAAAAAAAAAAAAAAAAGGAAAACATTTGCCAGAAATGGCAGATCTTTACTGAGAGAGAAAGCAGCTGTTATGCAACATATAGAAAATGTACAGATGTTTTGACAGACCCAGCTGTTGGGTGGCCATCAATTGATGCTATAAAGAGAGTGGGTCACCTAACATACTGAAAAAGCTAACGAACATGCAGGCATATAATTAGAGTATGGCACTCAGTTAAAAAGGATCAAAACATTTAAAGAGGACCATACTTGTAAAAAATGTTGAGTTTGAGGGCTAGCGTATTTAATTCTAAAAATTCTGGGTCTGCAACACTTATTAAATAAAAAAAATATAAAAATATGTACATTACATTTTGCTTATTTTCATATTAAAAGTAAGACAGAGTTTGCAAAGCATTTGTGGCTTTTGTAGTTTCCTTAAGCCAAAATGTGTTCTTTTTTCCTTGATAGCTTCGCTAATCTTTTAAACAGTCCTGAAGAAACAAACTAAAAGGACTTTTTGTATAGAAAGCACTACCCTAAGCCATGAAGAACTCCATGCTTTGCTAACCAAGATAACTGTTTTCTCTTTGCAGAAGTTTTGTTTTTGAAATGTGTATTTCTAATTATATAAAATATTAAGAATCTTTTAAAAAAATCTGTGAAATTAACATGCTTGTGTATAGCTTTCTAATATATATAATAATTATGGTAATAGCAAAAGTTTTTGTTATCTTAATAGTGGGGAATTATATTTGTGCAGTTGCACATTTAACTATTTTCTTTCAGTTTTCTTTTCACTGGGTATGTATTACACAGATCAAAGTCAGCTGTTGAGAGACTGATCTGTAGAACGTTAGAACTTACCCATGTTGTAACAACTTAAATCATTTTAATACAGCATTTTACAATCAGTTGGGTGAACTGCGATCCATTGTATATACTGATTAGTTCTTTCATGCTGTTTTGTGCATTGTAACAAGTTAAGGGCCCTTCTATTACTTAATGTCCTGCGTATCTTGTAGTTTTCCATGGATTAAATGACAAAGTGGCATAACCTGGCCCTTTCTCATTAATTAAGCTGGTATTCTGCCTGTCAGAATGGGATGTGCAGCTCTAACAGGCTGTCAGTTACCTGAGTGCAGGTGAACATTTGCAGAGGCTGTAGGGAGAGTTAGAGGGAGGGATTGGCACCAACAACGTGGCTGTTATGAGGACTGCCCCCCTCTCTCACAGATTTAAAGCTCTCAGAGAGTTCATCCACCCAAGGGCCCTTCAGAAGGCGATTGATTGATTGGTCTTAGGCAGCCGATGCTGGCCATCAGGTCCCCGGTTCCCACGGGCCTCTTGTGGTCATGTCATCTCACAGTGGGCACCTTCTTGAGCAACGCTCCCCCCATCCTCCCCCTCCACACACACACCCCCAAACCTTGTATTTGCACCCTAGCAAGATTTCCTTCAGCAAATGGCACCCACATTTTTTTTTCCTCCTGCCTCATATT
This sequence comes from Calypte anna, assembly GCF_003957555.1. Classification (NCBI taxonomy): domain Eukaryota; kingdom Metazoa; phylum Chordata; class Aves; order Apodiformes; family Trochilidae; genus Calypte; species Calypte anna. Next base: position 70,082,951 of record NC_044274.1, on the reverse strand, counting down.
GCTCCTTTGACTGAAACGGCTGACGGGGGAACTTAGCGTTTCTGTAAGCCCCTCTCTGTCCCTCTTATTAGCAGAAAATGATGTATTCAAGTGTTTCACCTTTCTATCAAAGGGAAAAAGTGTTTAAGCAAAATGCTAGTGCCAGAGTAAAACTGTAATATTTCTCCTTTTTCCAAGAGTCCTTCCAACTCTCACCTACACACACTGACACTATGATGAAGGCTATAGATGTGACAGCTGAATGTCAACTCAGAAGAGTTTTGTTGAGGGAAATCCACTCTCTGCTTCCCAGCTGTACATACAGTTGCTGTGCACTGCTCCATGGTAGAGTGTACCTCCCCGTAGAGAATGTTGAACAGGCTACAGTGTGCATTGTGACATACACTTTTCACTTATATCATGACTTTTATAGGAGCCTGCCTCACAGGCACTCTCAGCCATGCATGGGCTAGTGCATAACCTGGAAAATCATTAAGCAGAATACTGTGCTACTAATGTGTACATCTTATCTTGTGTAGCAGTCTGCAGGGTAAAAAAAAAAAAAAAAAAAAAGATACGCATGTTTAAAAAAAAAACAAAACAAAAACAAAAACCAAAAAAAAAAAAAAAAACCCAAAAAACACCAAAAAAAAAAACACAAAAAAGAAAACCACAAAAAAATGAAAACAAAACGAAAAAAGGCAAAATGGGGCCCATGATTAATTTTAAAACACAAAGAAACTGTTTTTGAAACCACTTTCTTCACCTTCAGATTAACCTATACTCATATTCTCTCCGAGAATTTCAAACCTTGGTGTGTCAAAAATATGCAAATATATCACAAATGTACCTTGTAATTTCAAGAAAAAAAAAAAAATACAACTTTATCAGTATTGTAGTAGAAACTTGTCAGTGGGGAAGGGGATTTGGTCTATTGATATATGAAGAATAGCCATATTAATAGTTTACCTTGCGATTTGCCTCAGCAACGCATGAAAAAGGAAAGATACCGTAATTTAACAAAGATGCAGTGTAATATATTACTGCAAGTAACTAGGCAGAATTAAAAGTATTGCCTGGGCAATTTAAATTAACTCTGACAGTGATTTTTGTATAAACACAAGTAGAACAGAATCACGAGAAAATAAATGCCAGTCACCCCTCCTGTTCCTGCGGCAGAGGGCAACTAACGCATACTGGCAAATTGTGGGGGATAATGCATATTTGCAAACTGATCTAAATGATAAGAAGCACAACTTTGATTGTGAAGTCACTTTCTGTAAACTAGAAACTGTCTACCTTTCTTGTTCCTTTATCTGTACCTTACCATTTATTGTATTTGCAAAGCTAATTTGGGTTTATTGTGTGATTCCTTTATATTTAAGGAGTTTGGGGCAGAGCCCTGAAAGAGTATTAACATTTACTTTACCTTAACCCATGCTATATAATGTTTTAGGCAACATTCTTAATTGTAAGTTCAAACACCTGAAGTGGCATTCTAGACATCTGCAAGTATTGTTGTAGCTAAGCTAACCTCTATTAAAAGGTGTTGTCAGTTAGTGTTTAATTGCTGGTGACAATTATATGATATACCCTATCTGCACAACCTGTATATTGTATGCATTGGGCCATTTGCAGTAAAGCTTTTGTCATTTCAGTGTTTTTCAAAAGTTGTGTTTTATAACAAAATGGCTTATATTTTTCCCAGAAGAGGAATTTAGCAGTTTTTAATGAATAATATAAAAAATATCTGTTGTCCTCAAATCTTTTTCAGGTAAAGCTAGCGTAAGAATAAAAGAACTCATAAACTGTTTTCAAGGATGTCAACCCTTTTGTATTGTATGTGTTATCCTATATACCCTCTTTTATCTATAGTCCTAACAGAGCTGTTTTGTTTTCCTTCTTCCTTCGCCTTGAAGGTAAATGCTTTGTAATTTTTTAAAAGCCACTTGAAACCTCAATAAAGGCTGTTGCCTAAACATGGCATATTTCATCTGTTCCTGTTTGTGCCATCTGCTGTGATGTCGTCAGTTATATGGCATTAATTTCCTGCCACTACAGGTCTCTTGAAGGACTGATGGAACATTGGTGTCTGTTAGAATGCTTCAGACTGTAGATGTAATAAAAAGGCTTTTGTTAATATATTTTAACCAAAGATGTGGAGCAATCCAAGCTTTGAGCCACAGACCTTCTGCATCAAAAATACCCATTTGATTCTTTTCATAATCAGGTGTTGCATTTCTCCCTGCTCATACCTCAGACTGAACCATACCTCAGTTTGATTCAAAAAAAAAAAAAAAAAAAAAGTCAGTTAAGTAACTCATTAAAAAGAAAAAAAATTTAAAATAATTTTAAAAATAATAATTAAAAACAAAATGCAGTGCCAGAGTCTTTTGTGGAGTAACTAGTATCGGACCTGGGTTACCACAGGCATTACACTTGGATTGCTTCAGATGGTTTGTTGTATCCTTTTTTTTTTTTTCCTTATTTTCTTCTCTTTCATGGGGATTTGCTTCCATAAAACAATGGTGATAACAAAATAGCTTGTAAATGGGAGCATACAAGCATTTGCAACAAATATTAAAAGTAGAGGCTCACAGCGGCATAAGCTGGACTTTGTCGCCACTAGATGACAAGATGTTATAACTAAGTTAAACCACATCTGTGTATCTCAAGGGACTTAATTCAGCTGTCTGTAGTGAAACAAAAATGGGAAAATTTCAAAAGATTCTCCTGCTGGAAATAAGGTATAATTTGTATTTTGCAGACAAATCAGTAAAGTTACTGGCTTTCTTAGTGATATGGTGTCTGTGGTGCATTTTTTTTTTTAATTAATCTAAGTAATGTTCCTTTTTCACTGTTTTTCACTTTGATACCTGAAAAGAAAAAAAGAATCAGCACTTTAAGAATGGGCAGTTGCCTCAAGGTCCCTCTGCCTGCCACTTGTGCTTGCTGAGAAAATTAATCAGCTTTTTGTGGTGCCCTGCTCATATTGGTGCCTCACCACACATCATCCCACCAAGGCAGAGGAACTTCATAGATGCTCTGGAAGTTTGTGTCATTTTGAACAAGTTCATCTAAATCTGGCCCTAATGTCTGAGCTAGCAGCAGAGCTAAGCCAGATAATGCCTGGCTTTTAGGTACTTGGGTACTTCTAGGTACTTACTGACAGGGAATCCAGACTCCTGTGTATACATGTCCTGCAATTTCTCCCCTTGCAGAGAACTATGCCAAAAAAAACAAACAAAAAAAAACCAACCAACCAAACAAAAAAAACCCTACCAAAAAAAAAAAAAAAAAAAAAAAAAAAAAAAAAAGAAAAAGAAAAAAAAAGGCATGTTCACTGGCAAAATCATATATTGTTGGGTCTGTGCTTTATGTGATACTTTGGGTGTAAACTTTAACATGGTAACTTCATAGGGACTGTGTCAGAACTAATCTGTTTCCTTTTGTGTATTTTTGTTGTTGTTGTTCAATTTTATTTTCCCCCACCAATATTTATAGTTTTGGTGTTTAGGAATACAAAGATCGCTTTAATTTAACAAGCTGTTTTTTCATGCCAGAGGCAGACAAGCTATTAATAACTTAAGGTGCTTGGTGAACGTTGCAATTTCAAAAATAGCATTACAGGACCTAGTCTCTAAATATGTTTATGATAGAAAACAGCTGTGCTGTTATTTACCACTTGCTTTTCATGACAATTTTTTAAAAGAGAAGTATTCTAGTATTGCAGCGTTAGTCATTGCATAATAATTAGATGCTAAAACTGAGATTAAATACCATAGTGGCTTTGTTACATAATATGTTTTTCTCAAGTAAATAATTTTTTGTTCTCAGTGGCATGGATAAGCAAAATATTTCTGGAAATGCAGCTGGATATAACACTCCCAGAAATCCTAGAGGATTCATATTTGGGACTGCTTGCTCCCCCAGTCTGTCATCTGTGTGGTCAACAATGATAATGACATGCCTGTACTGGAAAAGGAATTACTTAGGAAATGGAGTCTGTTACATGCTTCGTTTTGTTACGTATTACTCCAGAAAAATATCTATCTGTGTGATGATTACTTTGTGAAGATTCCGTGAACTGTATTTTTAAACAATTTTTTGAAATGTTTGTTGCAGCAGAAGCAGGGAGGTCACCAGTTCTTGAAATAAGCTTTCTCACCTTAGGGTCACTTGTCATTCTAAAGAGCAGCAGTAAAGTATATGCTCTGTATAGCCAAGCCACATCCTTTTTTCATCCAAGCCTTTGCTTTTGCTTCAATGTTTTTTCCTTATTTTCTTTAGCAAATCTTTCTTTTTTTTTTCTTTTTTTTTTTTTTAACTGGAAAACTATGCTGAGACAGTTGTTGCATATGTCTCACAAAAGGCAGCTCAAACTGTCTGTTCTGTTTATACCTTTGTTTATTGTCAGTGTCACACATTCATACCTAATCCTTCCTCAAAAGTAATGCCTACATTTCCACAGGTAAAATACTGGGGAGTGAGAGAGTCCAAGCAAAGAGGACTTATTTTGAAACAATCAGACTATTCAGTCATTAAACAGAGGGAAAACATGGTTCCTGCCCCTACTGACAAGCACAGCCTATTCCTCATTAATTCAGTGGAAATCTACCAATGCAGACCAGTGTAGTAAGACTTTGCCTGCTCCTTGAATGTTTCCCCTGTATACAAATGGAACTCTGGTTTTCTGAAGTCCCTAATTTTGGGAAACTCAGACTTCTTAGCCATAGCAAACTCTGGCTAAATCTACTTTTTATTCATGGGCTGCACTAGACACTTTACAATGATTATTCAGAGCACCTGCACCAAGTAAATCTTCACTGCATTTTCTGCAGATTGTGTAAATATGCCCAATATGCCCAAATATCTTAAGCAGATAAGTTTAACAGTTGTTACCAGGCATTACAGATAACAGCAGTATTCCTACTGATGAAGATATTTCTTCTACCTCCTCCAGCAGTATTTCTGAGCATGCTTTTGTTCCCTTCTGTATCACATTAATTGCTAGGGTATAATTTTGCATCACTCAAAGCTAACCTGAGGATGTTTGTGCAAGTGATGAATTTAAGATGAGCACACTGTCCCTGAAAGCTGCAAAGTTCACTGTCGTGATGGTCTTTTCTTCCCTCTTCTGTCTTTGTGCATCTGTCTGTGACTCCCTCGTAGCCTTCCCTGAGTTTTCAGTTTCAACTGCCTGCTTCTACTTGTCTGGACAATGATCCACAGCTTTTTATAGGCTAGAAAACATATTGACCCATTTTGGGTCATTTCTGGGGGCAGTGCTTGCTTGGTCACTGTCAGCTACGAAAGTTTTACTTCTTTGACTGAAGACATTAAGTTGATGTAACAGAACGTTTCATTGTGTCAGAAAGCTTAAAGGTAGTATTTGGCATGATAAATGTAATTGGTGTAAAGCACAATAACAGAGGTAACTATTTTCTGTGTTTAGGAGATTTGCTCAGGATAGGTTGGGCAGTCTCAGAGTGAAAACACAGCACCCTGTGACGAAAGTGTGTTGTGTCACCAAAACTCAAAAGGAGGAAATGAAGAAAAAGCATCTGGAACCTGATTATGAAGACTTGACCAGCCAAGGTACAGCATGCAGACCACCAAGATGTGCAGTCCTAAAGCAATCAGTTGCATTTACTAAGCTGCATTTTGAACCACCGAGAAAATCCTCACAAAGGAGGGAACTTCATATTAAAAAATAAATAAATAAAACATACATTTCTGCCTTTTTTTGCCTACGTATTTGAATACGTCTCTAAAGAAGGGTGGTTGGTGTGCAAAACTTTTGTCCCCCTCTGACATTCACCAGGAAGAAATCACTTTCTCTAACTATACTTTGCTATTTTATGTATCAGTTGATGTGCAAAAGCTGAAAAGAGGTCACTAGCCTCAGCCAAGGAGAAGCATCCTGAGTCACAGTGGGACTCTTAGGCAGTGGATACTGAACTTACACTCAGCAAAGTTTAAGACATCAGCTTGGAGGAGACTGCACTGTGGCTGTTGCCTCACAGCAGCACTGTACACCTTCAAAGATAAGCTTGTGAAAATAAAATACATGTCATCTTACATGTGATACTTAGTCATCTGAAGTAAATTCATTTCTCCTTGATAGGTGTCCCAGTCACTTTTTTTCAACTTTCTACACTACATTAGAATTTTTTTGGGAAAGAACTGAGCTAGAAGATATCATTATGACATCCTTTGCAGATGTGTTGTAATAATGGAGACCCTCACTGAGTACACATTACTCCACCTCAGAAAGAATATGAAATAAGATGAGCTGGCCACAAATCTGCTTGAAGGGAGAAATTACATAAAATGTGAGTTTTCAGATTGGAAAATAAGTCAATCAGAGAGTATATCCTTACATGAATGGTGCAGTGACAGTAAGAAATTACTACTTGCTCTCTCTCATAAGCAGTAGAAGCAAGTGCTGCCCAAAGAGAGCACCAGACATCAGGTTCACAAGAACAAATGGTGACCACAGTACATGTAATTAAGTTATATAACTAACTTAATTACATAAGTAATTAAGTGGTACTTATGGCCATAAAACATTGTGGAAGCAAAAAGTCTAGGAAGTTCATAAGGAGATGGATAAAATAACAGGATATAGCTCCATTTGTCCTGTTAAGCATGATGACAACACTCACAGTCCTCAGCTAAAGTAAAGGAAGTAAAGGAAGATTTTCCACAGCTTATTTCTGGAAACATGAGAGTTATTCTAGGGAAGAATTCATATGTACCTTTTTTAATGTTTTTCCCTCTGAAAATCCCCTACAGATCACTGCTGTGGAGAAGATAATGAGATAAATAAACTTCTGATCTGATCCCATATGACAGTTGTTGCATCTACATATCATATAATCATCCTTCTTTTCCCTGCAAAGCTTTTTTTTTTTTTTTTTGGATTGTGAGTATTGATTTTACAGTGTTAGAAATTAATAGAGTATAAATGAAGCAGTCAGCATGCCAAGAGCTAAAACTGTCAGACTTTTCCATTTTGCATGGGTTTGCTTTTTCAATATTGTGAGGCACAGCCAGTTGACTTGCAACTGTTTATTTATTCCCTGACAGGAAATATGAATAACTGCATAAATTACAGACACATGAGTACAGATAAGAATGTGTGATTGATAGAATTAATGTGCACGTACAGGAATGAGAAAATATCAGTGTGTAAGTGTGGGGGTGGGAAATGCAAACAGAGAGGGGACACAAAATGAAACCTGGGCCTGTAATTTCAAATCCTGGCTGCTCAACTAAGAATGAGACCTTTCCTCCAAAATGGATTTGCAGTCATCTGCAAAGTGCCAGCTAATGCACTAGGACTGCTCCCACCATGAAGAAAAAAAATAGAAATAAAAAATCAGCTTGCAAATGAAAATATGACAGTATTAGGCATCAAATTTTAATTGTTAAACTGCATAACTGCATGGGATAAATAATTAAATCTTTGTTCACTGTCAGAGTACCCAGCCACACATGAAATTCCACAGAACAGCATTACTGGGAAATGCATTTCATATGCCCAAGGGATTCAGATTGCTTTTTCAAACAGCCCATTGAACCATTGTACAAACACATATGCTGGATTAGCCATCCCTGTGCAGAATTTCTTGTCTAAACTGACTAATTTAACAACTTATATCCTATATTTTAATCAAAATTACAGGGCTAAGTGCAGAAACTCTTGTGAAAATTCCACAGATACATTACACAGATCAAACCCAAGGTCTGTCAGACGGTGGTATTTACTGCTTCTAATCTTTTGAGTGTAAACTGGTGTATTTTAGGGCTTTCTAAAAATTATTCTTATCTCTGAGACTGTGAACTAGTCAAGTTTATTAATAGTCTAGCTATGAAATCAGTGAGAGCAATTTAGCAACTAATGAGAAACACTCATGGCAGAGGCAGTGTAAATATTACAATAATGTTTAAAAAAATCTTTCTTGCATTACCTTAGCAAGTGGAGGCAGAGGCTGAGCACTTGTCAAACAAAGCCTCCTGCTGTAACTTCTCTATTTAGACCCTTGGAATACTAGCTGAACAATTCAGTGTATCAAGTAATTTGGTTCTTGCAGAAAAGCAAACTTTGTCCCAAGACAGAAGCTAGAAGACAGCTGGACAAATGGAAAAGTATGCAAGAAAACAGTCTGCAAACATCATTTGAATGCAATCTTTCTGAAACCTGTTCGAAATCTTAGCTGCTGCAAATCTCAGTGGTTAAGAACCACCAGTAATGTTTAAATATTTCTAAAGATAGTCTTGATCTAGCTTTCCATATGGCTGAGTCAGTCCCACTCACAAGTGTAAACAGCAATTTTGGGGGAGTTTGAAGGGCTGGATCAACATGCAGATCAAGAAATGGAAGTTACCAATGCAATGACTTCTAATTCCCTTTTGAAGGACCTTGAAAAGAGTAAGAACAGCATTGCTCCGCTCAAAGTTTTCAGAAGAAAAAGGGTGGCTGATGAGTGCACACAGGGGTGTGATACAGGCAAAAATCTCTGAGGATTTAGGCTGCTCTCTTCATAGCTTTTTAATTTAGCAGAGAAAGTGCACACCCTGCCACCCAAAAACACAGGAGGGGTTTTGATGACCTGAAGTTTGTGGCTGATTCACTCTTATTTCTGCAGGATGAGATGGGGATGTACATGAAGGATAGTATGTTTTGATAGAATATGGAAGTCCTCTTAAAACATGCAACAGGTACCTATCAATCACCTCCTGAGTTATTAAGTTAAATTTATTTCCTCCACTGACCTTTCTGAGTCTCTCACCTATTAAATTCTAGCTATGTATTGCAATTAAATTCCTGGGCCAATGTATTAAATATCTAGCTTCCCCTCTCTTTGTCTGCTATTATTCCAAGGTGCTTTCAGGGTACTTTGAGGACACACACACAAAACCCCATCCTTGCATTGACATGACTTGGAGAAAGCAAAATTCTTTCTGCTTCAGTAAACTGTCAGATGAACAGCAGCTCTGAAACAGTGTCAAGCAAAATACTGTCATGGAAAGGCAATCACAGGAAAGCCACAGAAAAATAATAGGTGCTCCAACAACCTGCATAGTCAGTGAAGGCAATGCCATAGCAAACATGCAGCTGTCTCTCCACTTGCTGATGGATGACAAGAAAAGGGGAAAAATCCCCGTCCTTCCCTCAGCTCCCTTCTGTACTGCCTTAGATGTGCTCTGGCTAGAAAGAAGACTCTGAAGCATATTTCTTTTATGCTGGACCTCAGGGGCTGCTTATCTCCTTCTGACACATTTTAAGATGGGAGACAGAAAAGAGAGATGATTTAATGTAATAGAATATCTGTATGGATTTATTTGTCAGAAAACGCCCTTATGCAAAGTAGTATCCAAATTTCTCCTGACTTGTCACGATTATTTTTTTTTAATTTTTAATATGCCATGTATAAAAGGTACTATCTTGTCCCTTTTTAATTTTTCTGGTAATATTTTTATGTAACTTAGCAGAACTTAGAGCAGAATGCTATAGAAAGTGTTAATCATATGCTTCTACTGAGAAATAACTTTTATCTGAAAATTTAAGCTGAGAGAATCAGTGGCCAGTTTACATGGTGGTCTTTAAGAAGACTTCACCTTAAGAAGACTTCACCTCAAAGAAATGGTTTGTGAAAATAAGCAGTATTTTTTTGAGGACATCTTCTCTTAAGGGAGAGTTCCAGCTCCTTTAGGTAGCAGCTCAGCAGCACCTGCATCACACTTTTTACTTCTGAGTTCGGCACTTCTGGCTGGTCCATGCCTGCACAGTTAATAATGATCACTGGTTTATCTGTTTGGGCAAACGTGCAGTATGTTTTGTTTGAAAGGTTGTGCCTGGGAATCCAACCAGTTTGCTTTACTGTGGCTCTTACTATTTTAGGAAAGGCAAAACCCTCTGGGAAAACAGGGAGACAGAGCCTTCTCTGTGAGAAACTGGTCAGGGAGTTTCTGTAACATCATATAGTCACAGGCTGAGCAACCCACCAGGAGTGGGGTACTGATCATGGCAAGAAATATAGTCCCCTGAAAAAAAACTAAAAAGAGGAAGGGATAAAACTTTTCCTAAGGGAGACTGTCTGAAGATTGTGCCTTGCCAGAGACCATCAAAGGCTGTTGGAGTGGAGCACAGAACCAGTAAGGAAAAGTAGAACAGGGAGTGGAGAGTTAATTTGCCTGCTCTTATTTAATGTCTCCTCCAGCAGACCTGATATTCCACTGTTTAAAACAATTTTTGTTTAGTGATTACTAATTTAAGAAAGCCTCACTTGAGAGAGAACCCTAGTGAGGATGCTCCCAGTAAGAAAAAGTCAGACTGTGTCACCTCAAGGCTCAGCTCTGCCAAGGCTCTCATCCACATTTATTTGAGGATATCAGAACTCAGCTTCTAGGTCCCTGTGGCTGCACAACCAGCCATCACCAAGGCTGTACCAAAAGGTTTGTTCTGTGTTAAGTTGTGGAATGTTCTTTTGAAACATGGAATGTGGAATGTTCTTTTTCTAACTGAAAAAATTATTTTCTTTCATCAGAAGCAGGGAGAGCATGAGAATTTATTCATCCTAATGAGAACCAGTTTGTCTGATAATTACTTGGCCTGTTCACCAAGTGTGGAAAGATAGCACAGTACAAAAAACAGTAAAACTTCCTTAAGCTGGAGCTTTTCTGTAGACAGTGTAACCCTCTCCATCTTTTTTATCAAATATAGTCTCTTATAAAAGTTTTTATAGGTGAGAGCTGCCCTCTCTCCCTGATTCCCTCTGGCAAAGGTAGACAGACTGCTGTTTCTGAGAAATGTCTGCAGTGATGCTGCCAGCTGAGGTCAGGACACATAGTTAAGCTTGGATATCTTCCCTGCTAATGCTAACCTCAGTCCCCTTCAAACAAGCTATGAACAGCGGCTGAAGAGAGCATTAGCCAGACCTTTTCTCTTCCTACCTTCTTTATGTGAGCAGCTTTCTCCAACCTATGGGATTACAAGGCAGATCATTCTGACAGTGGATGGAAGGGCCAGTCTCTCCTACATAGGTTTCTTTGCCCTGCTTTTTTGGAGATGCTGAGTAGGAGGCTTAGAGAGGCTTTGGGAACACTTTCCATTTCCACCTGAAGCATTTCCTTTCCATTTCCCAGGGGTTTGATGATTCCCTCTGCTTTTGCTCTTTGGCAGCCCAAGCAGCCACCCCTGACCCTTGCCAAAAAAAAAAGCCAATTCTGCCCATTGGCCTAGATCAGTTATTTTAAAAGAACTTCATACTTCTCCACTGTGTCCTGGAATGTCCTCTGATTTTTTTGAGCACTGGTGCAATCATCTCTCCATCAGCAGGTCATCCCATTCCTGAGATTTGCTCATCCCAGACTGCAGGTTAAGCAGGACTAGCTTTGATTTACAGAGTAAAATTGTTCTCTGTGGCTAGAATATGTGGGAAGAAAACTCCTCCTATCCTCACCTTGCCCAAAGCAGAAGAAATCAACCTGCCCTGCTCTGTTGGATGCTCAGGTGATGCAGGCACAGGCAGTGTTCATCACCCAGAACTTCTGGAGGGCAGCTCACAGGTGAAGTGTTGATGGTTTCAAAGCACATGGCTCAGTCCTCACAGAAACTTGAGCTGGGCACCACCTACTGAGAGGCAGGGACCGAAAAAGAGTGCAAGAACTGGTCAAGCAGAGATTTTTCAAAGGTGAACCAGATCCTACATGTATTCCCTGTGTGAGGGGTATAATACTTTGACTTCACACAGGGGCTTACAATCCGGGTCTCCTTACTGTGCCAAAATTGTGTGCCAGTGGATGGTCTGTCTCTGAAGTGTCAGTGTCTATACAGCAGCCAACAAAGTGCTCTGGGTCCCATTTTTGCCTGTGTGAAACAGAAGAGAAAAACTGGCAACCAAACCCTTGACCTGTGCTTTTTTATGAAAACAAAACAAAACAAACCAATAAACCAAACAAACAAAAAAACAACCAACCAAATAAATAAAATGTTTTCTGTCCCCATGCTCAAGAGGCTCAAAAGAGCTTTGCAATGCTTCTACAGAAAAAAAACTTGTGTTTCTGCAGCTTATTTATGATACTCTTTCTCCCTTTAATTCCGAAGTATTTTTTATTAATGCCAGGACATCAAAATTTTATTATCAGAGCTAGTGATATTAGGCAGACAAGAAGACAGAAATCCTTATTAAAGTCTTTGCTAAAAGACTGGGAGTTTGCAAAGGCATGCAGAGCCTTAACCTCTGTCGAAGTCAAGGTTGTACTGATAATTCTGACCTCCACTCTCTTGTGTAATGTCTGTGATTTAGAGATGTTGCTTGTCTGGGGCATACTGCAAAAGACATCTGTTCAGTAAGGATTTTTGGACAGCAATGGAAATATTCCTTCAATAGTGACACAGGACTTCAGCAAAGCTTTTGTAACTGGATATCTAAGATACGGCTTCAAACCATTATTTGATACTGCTATTATATATGTATATATATATACACATGTATATTATTTTTATATATGTATAATTATTGTTAACTATGTGTTAGATGCCTAGAGCCTTTTCAAGGCACTTTTTTACACCTTAATTACCATTTAAAGCTAAGTGAATAAATATTATACAGTTACACAGTTAATATAATACAATAAAATAATAAATATTAAATAAATATTATACAGCTAGTACAATACAGTTAAGTCATTCTGTCAGTCTCTCAGTTTTCTGCAGTGTCAGAAAGATTTCTGATCCATTCAGGAACTTTTCAGCTGCAAGTGAGTAGAAGACAAATGTAAGTACATATTCTGTAATCAAGGGAGGATACCAGGCTCACCTTGGCTTGGATTCTGGGATGGAGAAGCCTTTCTGTTGGTGGAATTAGTTTCTTCCACCTCCAAACCAGCAAAGAGGCTTAGTGGCTTGGCACTGCTTGTGTGACTATCAGTCCAGATTCATATAAATTCCAGATATAAATAAATAAATTTCATATAAATAAATTCCAGATTTATATAAATAAATAAATAAATAAAATACAAACTCTGGGGGAAAAAAGAAAAAAGGTTTTTTTCCCATAAAACCCTGCACAGATATATTGACCAGTTTGCTTGAAGTGTCCAGTCTGGTCTGTGGTGCATGTTTCATGCTGAACTCACTGAAGATGTTGGGAGGTCTCTAGTTGCCTTCAGCAGGGTTTTGAGTCCTATCTGTCCAGAGACATTTCCCTCATGCTCAGCAGGGGCTCCAGGAGCTGCCTGACCACTGCAGAGAGACAAGAAGCTCCCTGCATAGCAGCACCCAGGCATCTCCCATGGGCATCTCCTGGTTTCACTACACAGACCCAATTAGTGCCACAGACTTGTGATTTGCCCCTCCATCTGCTAGTCCCTTCTCCTGATGCAAAAATTTTCACAAATGAAAAAAAAAAAAAATGGCAAAGCACTTTTCAGAGTCATTTTCAGGCTTCTTGCATTTCTTCAACTCAGCATTGATCCTAAACTCTCCCATTCCCAACTCTCAAGCTGGATCTTCTCTCCTTCTTCAGAAGCAGGTGCTTGTTGAAGTGTGAGAGATCACAGAAACATGGGATGCTCTGGGTTGGAAGGGACCTTGAAGTGTTGTGACAGCACCCCACTATTTGTGTGATCTGCAGTCTTCAAGTTTAGCATTGCTGGAAGTAATCATGAGATTGCCTCTCTGTGTGTGGTTGTGTTAATAACTCCATTTTTTGACAGATTCACAGGTAAAAACACAGCTTGGGAATAGTCCCTATGGGCTTAGCTCTGCCCTCAGGCACGAGGGCAGCTCCCATATAGCAGAGCAGCTATAGGAGCTGCTAATGCTGCTGCTTTGCTGCTTTCAGATGGCAAGATTTTGGTAAAAATGTCATTCACATTGCGTTCCTGAGCAAAGAGTTCTCTGGAAATAGAGAAATCTGACTATGTGGTACAAATGGTCCTTTCTGACCTTAAATCTTTGAACATAGAGATGGAATTACTATTAGTAGTAATTATTAGTAGTAGAATTAGTAGTAGTAGTAATAGTAGTAGTAGTAGAAGTGGAGAAGGAGGAGGAGGAGGAGGAAGTGGAGGAAGAGGAGGTATTGTTGTTGTTGTTGTTTTTATTGTTGTTATTGTTTGGCTTTATGTTCTCCAGAGAAGCTCAGGGTGTATTTGAAAAGACTTTGAGCATCACTAATATCTGAGTTTACAGTTAAACATTCTGTGGTGAATATTTTTCATAATCTATGAAGTTTGACCAAGACAAATGAAATATATAATTATGCTTAAAAATATATAGTTTTGTTATAGTTATGTTTATCATTCAGGATACGCAGTAATTGGATAAATATTTAAGTCCAGTTTTGAAAATTGGATGATGAAGTTTTGAAGACTTTTATGAGCTTAATAAAAAAGCCCTACCTTTGTGTAAAATCAATAGCAGGTAAAAAAGTTCATGATCAGTGTCTGCTCTTTCACCACTTTAATGTTAGTAAGGGAATGGTTTAATGACAACATACTACACAATCCCCAAAAAAACCTAACTGGCCACTGAGAAAATCTATGAGGTTGTTCATCTGTTTGCATTATTTCATGTCATGAAATAAAACAAGCAACCAACAATCTGAATTACCAACTCTGTAATCAAAACATGAGGGAGTATGGCTGAGTGCATTTTCCCAAGGTGAAACTGGGTCACAGCACAGCTCTGCTTTGAATTACAAGCACTACAAATGCATTTTTTTCTCCTGGGCTCTGATGTGGAGGGAGAGGCAAAGAGATCTGACAAGTTCCTCTGCAAGAGGGCAAGTGTGACAGTAAAAAAAAAAATAAAAAAAAAATCCAAGTTGGAAAGCCTAAGTCACCTGGAAGGTACTAATAAAGATGAAGTAAAGAGAGTGGAAAAGGTCTAAAAGAAGGTGAAAAGACTCTCCATTTCAAATATGTGCAATTTTAGAATGCAGTAGGGTATACTGAAGAGAGATCTTGTGGGAGATGGTCTAGTGGAATCCCAAAAGGGTGATTTCTTTCCACTGCCAACTTCTTTTACCATTTTCATTACCACCTCATGGATCACTTGAACCTGAACATGAGCTGTGGATCTCAGGTAGAGCAGGATGGGAACTGGTGTTACCAGGTTACACTTATTTGTGTGTATATTTATTTGTATATATTTATGGACTCCATAGTTTACCAGCTTGGGTGGAGCCATGGACAGTACTTTCACTGGGCCCTCTTACTGGCACTGGAGTGGTCATCAAGCTTCCCAAGGTGTAGACTCAGTCCCAAACTTTGGACCATAGCTTGGACATCATGTTTTGAATGTGAATTGTTCAGCCTAGAGGAAAGGGGTAGCTCCTGGAGATCTTTATTTCACAGTTGCACAAACTAAAGGGCACTTGAAAAGGGAGAGGGAGAAATAGGCCTCTTGTAGACTGGAAACATGGTAATTTATGTCATAGAATTATGGAATGGTTTGTGTTGGAAGGGCCCTTAAGGATTTTCTAGTCCCCAACCCCCCTGCCATGGTCAGGGATACCTCCCACCAGCCCCATCCAACCTGGGATGAGACACTACCAGGGATGGGGCAGCCACGGCTTCTCTGGGAAACCTGGGCCAGGGGCTCAGCACCCTCACAACAAGGAATTTCTTTCTAGTGTCTCACCTACATCCCCCTGTGCAGAGCTGCCTTGATAATTTGAGAGACCTGAGAGCTAGTGAAAAAGCAGGGCCCCACGATAAAAAGCAAGGCCAACCAGAAATAGCAGCAAGGCAAGGCCTGCTGCCAGAAAAATAAAGATGAGGCAAGGCTCATCGCCAGAAGAGATAGTAAGGAATTTGGAGGACACCTGCTCTGAACAAAGGGAGTATATATTCTGTCAAGTCTTGGTTTTCCCAGGATGTTGGGAAAGTGCTGTAAATGTCTGTAACTAGCAAAACCATGGCCTCTGTTTATTGTATCTTGCTTTTAAAAACATAACCCACCTTATTGTGATGCCATGTTTACTCTGCACTATAGAAGAGCACTGATGACGATTAAAGTCAGATATATATTGTCACCAAGTATATGTTTCACCCAGCCTCAATTTTTTTCTCCTTTCTTATTTTTTCCTCACAGTATCTCCCCTCTTCCAGTTTAAAAACATCCCCCCATGTCCTATCACCCCATGCCCTTTTCTCCAGAAGTGTTTTGGTATACTCAAAACATGAGCACGAACAACCAACATCATTTACCTGGACCTGAGCATCATTTACACTGTCCCACACAACATCCTGATCTCCAAGCTGGTAAAATACAGGTTTGATGGATGGACCACTCAGTGGATTAAGTGGCTTGATGGCCACACCCAAAGAGTGGCTGTCACTGGGTGCCAGTGGAGGCCAGTGACAAGTAGAGTCCTTGAGGGATCAGTACTGGGACTGGTCCTGTTTAACATCTTTGTTGGTGACATTGAGTGCACCCTCAGCAAGGTCACAGGTGACACCAAACTGTGTGGTGTGGCTGACAGGCTGGAGGGAAGGGATGGCATCCAGAGGGACCTTGACGGGCTGGAGAGGTGGGCCCATGCCAACCTCATGGAGTTCAGTAAGGCCAAGTGCAAGGTCCTGCATCTGTGTGGAGCAGTGCCAAGCACTGATAGAGGCTGGGCAGGGACTGGATGGAGAGCAGCCCTGAGGAAAAGGACTTGGGGTGCTGGGGGATGAGAAGTTCAACGTGAGCCATCAGGGTGCACCTGCAGCCCAGAAAGCCAACCAGATCCTGGGCTGCAGCAAGAGAAGCCTGGCCAGCAGCTCAAGGGAGGGGATTCTGCCCCTCTGTTCCTCTGAGACCCCACCTGGAGTACTGGGTCCAGTTCTGCAGCCCCTGAAACAAGGGAGACCTGGAGGGGCTGGAGAGTGTCCAGAGAAGGGCCAGGAGGATGCTCAGAGGGCTGGAGCAGCTCTGCTATAGAGACAGCCTGAAAGAGTTGGGTTATTCAGTCTGGAGAGGAGAAGGCTCTGAGGAGACCTTATTGCAGCCTGCCAGTATCTGAAGGGGCGACAAGAAAGCTGGGGAGGGACTTTTTAGGATGTCAGGAAGTGATAGGACTGGGGGGATGGATTCGAACTACAGGACTGGAAGTTAGGAAGAAATTCTTCCCCATGAGCGTGGTGAGACCCTGGCACAGGTTGCCCAGAGAGGTGGTGGAAGCCCCATCCATCCCTGGAAGTTTTTAAGGCCAGGCTGGATGGGGCTCTGAGCAACCTCATCAAGTGGGAAGGGTCCCTGCCCATGGCTTAATGAGCTTAAAGGTCCCTTCCAACCCTGAAAACTCTATAATTTTATGATTTTATGTTTTGGTTTTCCTTGCATAGAGGTTTAGCAGCTGGAATTTTTGCTTTTACAGGAACATAAGTTTGTCTTGGTTTTGCATGAAGAAAAGCTGGATTCTTGGCGTGCTGCCAGCCTCTGTCCCCCACTTTGGCTCCCATTGCCTGCAGCAGAATGCCACCTCTCCCTCCCAGCCAACAGAGACAGAAGAAACTGAGCCTCACAGTTCTGTCTGACACTCCTGTCCCAGAAATTTATGCTGTGGAGCTGGCATCAAAATAACAAGGCAAGCCATTCACACTGGCATCCCATCCACTGCTGTTACACAGCAGAGTTTAACCCTTCAGTTATTCTTCATGTCTTCATTTGCTCCTGCTCAGACACCGTACCTGAAGTACCACCTGGTCCTGGAACATCCTCCTCTTAGAGAACGCTCTAATTCCTGGGACAGTGGGGACATCACTTTGAAGTGTCCTGCTCCCCTCCCTGCCCAGGTCACTACTGCTTTCCAGGTACCTCCAGCTGCCAAGAAGAATGGGACAGTGGGACAACATACATACATAAGCACCAGGACAACCCTGCCTTGCCAAAAGCATCAGGAAATTGTTCTTTTTATGGGCACCCCATGCAGCTGTTAAAAAAATAAATAAATAAAAAAATAAAAAAGCTTCTCCTGAGAACACTCCCTAAATGCTCTCACAGAGGACTCTGTCTCCCTCCAGTGACAACTGAGTGTCTACAGGGAATAGCCTCCTAAATAAAGTGTCTGAAAGTTGGGTGAAGAGATCCCCTTGGGTTAGAAAAATGGAATGAATCTGAAATCATCTCAGCTGAGTTCCTGAGTCCTGTGGGCTGTAGATTTTCATATGACACCCTACAATTGTGCTCACTAATGTGCTAAAACACACCTTTCGAGTGGGATAACAAAAAGGTCTTCAGTACAAGGGTGGCAGGACTGTGGGACATGTTTCCCAGAGAACTTGTGGCTGTCCCCTCCCTGGAGGTGTTCAAGCCCAGGCTGGATGGGCTTTGAGAGGTGTCCCAGCCCATGGCAGGGAGTTTGGAGTTGGTGATTTCTAAGGTCCCTTCCAACCTGAGCCATTCTGTGATAAAAAGGCCTAGAGAGATTTGTCCTCTAAACAGGTGGTGTTTTTGTCCCATTAAAGATGTGCCTCATCTTCCCCAATACATCTCTGTTCTCTGCCTTGTGTTCCTCTCCTGCAAAGACCTCTTCAGTACCTTTCTCCTGTAAAAATACTTATGTCATGCAATAATTTTTTTTTCTTTCTTTTTGATAGGCAAATATTAATTTCTGTGTCAAGCCTAGGTTTGGCTTTCCCCAGCATTCAAAGAGATTTAGGCATGGACTCATGTGAAGAACCTGTGAGCCTGTGAGAACCTGCGAACACAAGAGAGCACCTTGGTTTTGACTTGCCATTTTTGAGCTGTATGAAAAGGCAAGATGATCTTTCTGGACACCCTAATTCCTTGTCACCATTTGAAAACAAATTTCTGGGTTTTTTTCAGAAGTCTAAAGATGAGTTGCCTTAGGTCCTGAACTGCTACAAGTTTATTGCTTTTCAAAACAGCCATCACTCTGCAGGTGGCTGCAAATCTTGTCCTATGATTTGACTCTCACTTAAGAGAAAATACCTTAATTGACCCAAATTAGCTACAGCTACAAAATACACTCTGTGATTCCCCAGTAACTAAGACTATTTCTCTCTTGTCCAGAGCTTTATCATCTGCAAATATTTCCAGATGTGATTTTTCAGATGGTTTCAGGTAGTTAATAAAATATTGGAAAGAACAGAGTCTCCAAATGATCACTGGAAATCCTGCCAGGAAAACACTTATTTGGCAGGTTTTTTCTCACTGATGCAAATTTTTGAAGCCTACTGGTTGACCACTTCCTAATTCATAATACCAAGAGTTTTATTGACAGTCTCATGGTCTTCAGACAGACTGTGGTGCGTTGCTGATCAAAACACACTGTGCAGAACTATGAAATCACTCTTTTCAGTAAACCCAGTTATCTTTGTTTTATCTTTGTATCTCATGTTTCTTTGATTATTACCATTTTCCATAAAACTGTGAATTGGCACTAGCTGCACTGCCATCCTCCAGTTTTGATTACTTATACCACAGTTTTTTCATTATGATGTCTCAGATTGATGCTAAACTCATTAATTAATTTGTCTTGAGTTACATGATGCTCTAAAAAAAATTAAGGCTGCACAGAAATATAGAAACTTCATCATGAGTGACTCAGAGCTGGTTTTGGTACTTTGTTTCATACAAAAAGGATTGTTACTGGCAGTAATGCACACCTTTTGACAAGTGAAAATTAGTTTTCATTCACAACAATTCAAGATTTTGCTGAAAAGTAGTCATGAATAGCTTCAATCACACACCTGATATACTTAAAAATAAAAATAAAAAAATCACAGGAAGGGCACTGAGTTTTCCAACAGCCAACTTTCTGGTATCTGCATTTAGTGACATCCTTGTTTTGAGGCTGAAAATCTGTGTATAAATCAGTAGGTTTTGCTGCAAAGTGTCAATTTTTTGTCATAGAGAGCATGACACTGTCCTAGAAAATTATTCATTTCAAAATGTATCATGAGTGAGATTTTTTTGTGTGTGTCTTTGTCAACATGATAGGCAATAAATACAGTCCCAAAAGCACAATACACAAGCAAAGCTATACAAAATTGCATGAGAATGTTCAATAAATAACTAATGAAATATGTCAACAGTTCAGATTTTGTGCAAGGCTGGAGAATAAGCAATATGTAGGGATTGGGGGGGGGAGGAGGAAATTGCTTTCTCTTTTTTTTTTTCCACCTTAAAGCACTTGCACAATAGCACTGTCAAAAAAAGGTTGACTTCGGTTTACAGAAAATTATGATAAAACAAGAATAGGTAATGGGTGGTGTGTTGGCTGAAGGCTGAATCTCCAGAGCTGATTTAACCAATCACAAAACTTTGGATTTTGGAGAAATCAATGTGAAGGGTGAAAGCTTTTCATAAAGAAAGATGTATATTTGGGACCACTGACTTTAGCTGAACTGGGACTCTCTCCTGGACATGAAGGTCTGGATCTGTTGTTTAGCAAACTGAGTGACTTTGTACCTATGACTACTGCAATTCCTAAAAGTTAAAACTGCAACATTCATCAATAGATCACTGAAAAAGACAAAGAACTGGAACATCATGTGAAGAGATCTTGTGTTGGCAGGACAAGCAGATGGCTCCTAGGATTGCCTGACACTAGGAAGGTGGTTTTCATGATGTTGCCTCTCTTTTTCGCCATCTGAAATTTGACATGTTCTTCAAAAAAAAGCAAATTACTACAGGGAACCTTCAGTGCCCTTGTTGGAAAGTCACAATTTAACACTTGGTGCCTACCCTTCCCATGTGTGTTGGTTGTTGCTTTTGGATGGCTACAGGATGGTGGGAAGTAGCCAGAGGCTGCCTTTGTCACAAACTCAATAGACTGGGAGAGGAAAGGGACAGGGGGAAAGGCAACAGCCAGGCTTAATCTGAAAACCCAACCATTGCCTCATCTGAGAAGAATGGAAAAGGTTAACAGGACATTGGGAGGAAAGAAGAAAGGCAAACACATGCCAGGTGCCTCTTTTGGCAGCTTGATGCAAGCAAACCAAGGTGTCATACAAGAACTGATCAGTAATTGTGAGATACCAGGGGAAGAACATGTGGCACCTACTCAGCTGGGTCATTAATTTTCATTGCTGAAGGGAATAAGCATCCACAGCTTGCTCAGCCTGCTTCCCCACCAGACCTCATCTTAGGTCACCATCATTGATGGAAAATCCTTGCAAATGCCAAGGACAGATGGGACCTGGTGATCAGACCCTGCTATTCCATCCCTCCACATCACACACAGCTGTATCATGTAACCATGCTGGATTTCATCAGGGGAGGAAGGTCGTTGCCCTGTTGCCAAGAATAAAATCATGCAAAGCAGGGATTAAGGATGCCTCAGGGATGCCTAGGTAGCTCTGTACCTCATTCTAGACTGACTTCAAAATAACAAGGCCAGCCTGTAAGGACAGTATGTATAGGAGGAAATGTCTAGGTGAAAAAAATGCCTATCGTGAACAGGGTATGGTTTGTGTTTTCTCATTTCCATTTTTAATAAATAAGTAATAAAATAACCTATATAATTAGCACTGTCTTCCAAGAGTGCTGCCAATACCATAGTGCATTAATTTCTCCTTAGGAAAATATGGTTAATAATAATGTAATTATTTGACTGTCTGGCTCTTTCCCATTTGTGAGGAAAAACTGCAAGTGGGATTTTCTGGTTTAGTTGCTGCTGTTTACCTCATTGCATTGTTTTCTTCCCCTTTTAAAGTTGTTTTTTGGAAGCAGTAGAGGGGAAAGTGGTCACTTTTAGGAAAACTAAATGGTTATCCGTTTTTTGATAAAATTATTTTCAAAGAAAGCTCTACTTTCTAAGAACAGGTTTCACCTAACCTCTGCTGAAAATCTGAAAGATATTTTATTTGGCACTGCTAAAAAAAATTTACAGGAATACTCCAGAGTGATTAAGTGCTGGTTTCTGGACTACCAAATATATGTAACTCTGAACTGTATCAGGGAATGGAAAATACAGTGTAGTTGCAATTTTGTCTAAAATTCTTCCTTCTTCCACTGAAGCTAATTCCATCAACAAAATTATTCATCTCTTCACAGCTGAAGTCAGGTGTTAAGAGTCAGTATGTTGGGCAGACTCTTATCTTCCCCCTAGGCTTCAGCTTCAGAGATAAACTGCTGCTTCCATTCACTTTGGAAAAATCACAAAATACATGACCTGAATTTTGAAATATGTACTTAATAAATTTTTAAATCTTCTAAATGTTTGCAAAGTGCCTGTATAAAGTTTGAAACCGATATGATGTATTCTCATCTCAAGTGGGTGCTGTGTGCTGTGCTTCAAGGACTGAAGATCAGCTCTTGCTTTTGGGAAAATTAGTGGAAATTTTGTATTTCCTTATGTCCCAAGTCAAGAGGCATAAATGCATTAAAAGGAGCAGTGATCTTACAGAATCATCCTGGGCCAGAAAGTGAAGATCTTGGGACACCAAAACACCATAAGAAAGACTGGTAGCATTGTACCTGTGTGGAGCTGGGGAGCTGAATACATTCTGGCTCTACATTTTAATCCTAAAATTAAAACAAACAAAACAAAACAAAACCAAAAAACCTAAAACAAACATAATCTCAGTATTGCTCAAATTTTCTAAAAGATAAATAGTCCAGTATTTCATTTATAGTGAAACAAATGGAAAGAAAATGAAACATAAACTTAATTTTGGTTCTTCAAATTTGCACCCCTGTAACATGGTCATTTATTTGATTGGTAACTAAATACATAGCAAACACAACAGTAGTGGTTCTACGTGTTGCAGCAGCTCAAGCTCAGCAAGTGAAAGTCTATATTGGAGCCCACAGATTTTTATAAAAGGAAATTGTGAATATATGGAAAATCTGAGGACCCTCAGGCAAGGACTACATGTAAAATCAGAGGCAGGGATATATATATCTCCAAGGCAGGGATATATATATATATATCTCCAAACCTTGCTATAGCCTGATGACATCTAGAATCTAACATTTAGCACTACTGCTCTGGACACAGCAGGATAAAAATACTGCATGTTACTTCCATCTATTGTGATATTACTCTTCCAAAAGCATGTGACAGAGAATGGGCTTTGACTTGTGCTTTATTAATTGCCTGTTTTCTGTTTGGCAAAATTATATGATAGGCACTGTTCAGGAGAAGCAGCTGAGAATGTCACTGCTGTACTTGACAACCACTAAACATGAACTCAGAGAGGAAGAATATTATACTAATTTCCATGGACACAAAAAAAAGGTTCAGCCCCAAAAATAATATTCATTACATCTGTCCTTGGGCAAATGAAAGATTATTTGGTTTTCTAGTATCTAGAGATCTATTTTCATTGTACTTTGTGAATGTGGATTGACGAATACCAGACAAAACAAAACAAAAACACCAATATTTTAGGCAGGGAAACTATATATTTCATATGTTTGGAATGAGTAATCACGAGAAAAAGCAGGAGAAGATCTGTGTGGGAAGGAGGGGCCTGACAGCAGTATCAAGACCCCAGTTCTTCACAGTCACAATGAAAACTGCTTTGAAAGGGTTGGCTCGCATCTGAAATAGCTGATTCCTTCTAATGTCCCAAATGTGGTGTTTTAATCTCAGAAGAAGCAAAACTCCATGGCTGAGAGGGTCCTGGTATGCTCAGAATAGCTAACCTACATTAATAAACATGTATTTCCCTTGAATGATTATTTTTCCTCATATAGGAGTAGGTGACCAGTGATAAAAGTACTGACTGGGAGAAATTTACTCCTCAGATCATGCTTCCCAAAGGGTGAAGGGCACAGATGACACCCAGACAGCTCCCACTTACAGAGATCTGACTTTAAAAAGTCTCATATCTTTCTGTGGGCAGGATTGGTCCTGAGCAGGGGGATCAAGGAGCAATTTTTTCATCATTATCCACGTAGCCACCCCTGGCATTGTTTTCCCAAATTTAGTTCTGCCCCACCTGCAATGAGAGAAGAATCCGGAGGGTGGGGGATAAAAAAAAACAAATCTGTTTTTTTCACAGCCCGGGATAGTTCATGTTCACTTCACTTCTATTTCACGTCTTTTCCAGCAGCATTCCTGCATCCGCACCCGCGCTTGCTGCTATGGCTCTTCTCGGCCTCATTTCCCCGCATTCCCCAAAAACAAATTTTCTGCCCCTTTTCCTCATCCTTCGCACGGCTCTCCCCCTCCCTCGCAGTTTCCAAATTTCTGCCCTTTCTTCTCTCTTTCTCGCTTTGGCCCCGGTTGCTCCGGCGGCACCTGCCGCATCCCGCCTCCGCTGGAGAGTGCGCGCCACCGCCCCGCCTCATTTCCCGATGGTTTTCCGAAGTTTCGGAAAACTCTTAAAAGGCAGAAAGTCTTCATTATTTTAACGCTTATTTCTGTTTTGCAGTTTCTGATGTGTTTTTTATTTTATTTTCATTTTTCCCCTCGGGGACTAAGGGTGCGGTTTTTCTCCCCATTCCCCGCTTATCTTCCACGTGCTTTTTCCGTACTTTTCTTATTACTTTTTCCTGCTTTTTTCTGTTGTCTCCGTGGGAGATTGTGGGGGGAAGGGGAGGAGTAGTCCAGAAGGCCCCCTGGAAGCCGCGGAAGAGGGGGTGGGCAGCGACAACCTCGTCCTCTGTCCCCGTCTACGCGTAGTTCCGTGGATGCGGAGCGGGGCGCGGCGTTTTCCCACGGTGCCACCAGGGGGCAGCAGCGCCCCGCTAGACTTAGCATCCCCCCCTACCCCCTCCCAAATCCTCCCGATCCTTCCCTACACACACCCCTACATCCACCCCATCACCCCCTCCGGGCCCTCCACTACCGCCTCGGACACCTCATGTACCCATCGACAGCAGCCCGAGACCCAGGGGAGGATGATGAAGAGGAAGGGTTGATGTGGGGGGGGTCCGTCCCCCAGTCTGCCCGTCTGTCTGTCCGTCCCTGCCAGGGAGAGGGGTGCGCTCCGCAGGTTGGTTTCTTTGTCTTTTCTGTTAATAATGGCGGTGATAATGATTAATAATAATAATAACAATGATAACAGTGGCAATAACAATGATTATGTGATGTGCGGTTGTTGGTGGTGTTGCTGTGTTGTGCGGTGCTGGTGACGCCTCACCTCGAACCCTGGGATTCGGTTTTAGGGGGCTGGAGCACGTCCAGAGAAGGGCAACGGAGCTGGGGAAGGGGCTGGAGAACCAGTCTAAGGAGGATAAATCTGAAGGACCAGGGGGTGTTGATCCTGGAGCAGAGGAGGCTAAGGCAAGACCCCTTTCTCTCTGCGACCCCCTGAGAGGAGGTTGGAGCCAGGGTTGTCCCAAGGAACAAGTGATAGAATGAGAGGAAATTGCCTCAAGTTGCGCCGCGGAAAGTTCCGATGAGAAACTTCTTCCCCCAAAGGTTTGTCAGGCCCTGGCTCATGCTGCCTGGGGCAGTGGTGGAGTCCTCATCCCTGGAGGATTAGCAGTGCTGGTAGACACGGTTTAGTGGTGGCCCTGGGAGTGCTGTGCTAATGGTTGGAGTGGATGGAAAAGCTCTTTTCCACCCTAAACAGTTCTATGATTCTGTGATTATCATGTGTGTGCTTATTGTAAGTATTTCTCCAGTGTGGGAGAGCTGAATGAATGGATCAGGCACCGACACAGGGCAGCCTGAAACATTCATGCCGGGAAGAAAAAAAAAAAATTAAAAAATCTGGATTAACCCAGACAGGGAGTGAGAAAAGTGCTTTTGCTGTTGTTGTCGTTTTCCTGAAGGTTGACACCGCTGAAGTTTGCTGGAGGCTGTGAAGGGGGGGGGGGGGGAGGGGCCGACCTGGGGAGACTGTCTCCTTGCACTGGTGTCTACTCTGAGCTGCGCTGCCTTCTCCAAAGCAAAGCAAAAAGTTGTGTTTTAGGGTTTTTTTTCTCATGCTCTGGAAGGGGTGTACCTCCATCCTGTTCCCCTTCCCATCCCACTTTTAAGGAAAACAGCTATGAGAGATGCAAGGTGCTGATGGCGTCTGGGGACAAGCTGTCAGTGCAGGACGTGGAGGGGAGGGGATGCTTGAGCTTCTTCAGTTGTCGAGAACTTCATCTAGGAATGGTTAACAACGCTGCTTCGCGTTTTGTGACCCGGCCGTTCCGCTGTTATGATGATCTATGCTTAATAACATATAACTGCAGAGCTAGAAGGTGTCTGCAGGGACACGAAATCCCTGCCGTGAGGTTTAACACCCAGGTGTGCAGGGTTGTTCCTACACACTGTTGATTCTCACCGACGATCACATCTGTGGGTTTAACCACTGCTTAGGACTTTTTTTTTTTTTCTTTCATCGCCTGTATGTGGACAGAAAGTGCAGTTGCTCACTTGGGGAAGGGACAGAAACGAAAAAACAGCAACATATATAAATAAATAAAACCGTAAGCGGGAAAAACAGGGGACACTTGAAAACTCCTCCCGCCGTTCTACACCGCTTGTGGAAAAGGATCCCGTTTAAGCGTAACTGGAAAGCACACCCACCCTCTAAAATAAATAAATATATAAGATTACGCCAATAATTGGCGAAGTCCCTATAATTCTGCGTTTTCTTTTTGTGAGAACAACGACCTCGGTCTGAAAACGGACAGGAGAGCTCAAGGAAGAGACTTTTGATGGTCCTCACGCCCCCGATGGAGTTCAGAAAGTTGTTTCCTTTTTGGCAGGGAAACCCCCACCTGGTTTTCGAGTCTAGTTTTCAGGTTCGCTGCTCCCCCTCGTCAGACACCCACTCCCCTCCTCTCGGTGAGCATCCCGCGGAGCTCAGCGCAAACCTCGGCTCTCGGGGGCTCCTCGCAGGAGTGCAGCCCCGAGTTGCATCCCTGTGTGATCAAGGGCAGTTCGAGAACTCTTTTTGCTGTGGCGCAACTCAGTAGCATTTATTTTATATTTTTATTAATAACTTCCCGCCATGGGAGTGGGAATCTTACCCCGTTTTGCAGAGTTCAAGTCAGACGTGACACAGCCAAGGTGTGTTCAGAAGTTCTCATTTTGTAATATTTAGAATAACACTCTACTAAGGTAAAAAAAAAAAAAAAAAAAAAAAAAAAAAAAAAAAAAAAAAAAAAAAAAGTCGATTTTTGAAAGAACACAACAAACTTTCTCTCCTTGTTTTTTGAGACCGCACTCGGTTATTCCCCGGGAAAAGTGTCCCTTCACCTGATGGAAGTTTATCTTAGGTCTAAAGTCTGCTTTAAGTTGTCCAATTAACAAAAAATAATACATTTTATACTTATGATGTACTTGAAGCGATTAAAGCTAGTGAAGAGGAGGGCAAGGTCATTCTCAAGCCAGTTTTTCTAGGGAGTTCAGGGGGTGCTGGGGGCAGAGGTGTCCGCAGCAACATGGCAAGAATCCACCGAACTCCCACTGCCCGCACAGACTGTTTACAGATTGGCCTGTTCCTTTTCTAGGAAATTAAGGTGTACTGCTCGGGAGGAAGATTTTCGGGAGAGAAAGTCATTAGAGGAAAGATGGAAATATAATTGAAAGCGTTTCACTTCGCCGGAATAATTAAGGCGGATTTTAAATATTTTGTCTCCATTTGCGTGGTATCAGACCCTGGGCAACATTTTCACTTCTGGTAATTATGTTCCTTACAAAATCACTGCTGTAACAATCTAATAAATTTGGCAGTAAACAACTTTAACTTCAGCAGATCCCCTTCCTTTAATTCCTCTGAAAACGCTAAAAACCTTGTTATTACCAGACATATATACAGGAGTATGTTTGACAAGAGATGAGTTTCTGAGTTACATCTTAAAACAAGCAGCCACCTCCCCTTGTAACTTGAACAGCTTGGCCAAATTATGCTCCCTTAAAATCAACTGCACCGATTTCAGCTGTTTTAGGACCAACTTGATGATTATTCTTCGCTCCGTAATCCACTTCCCTCCCTGACCCTTGAATTCTTATAGCTCGACAGCAGCTGATGCTTAACACCACTGGAGCTGACCTGCCCAGAAAAAGCTTAGCTGTCTTTTTAAGTCGCAAGCAATTTTCAGATGCCTCTGTTTAAAAAGAAAGAGAGTACATATAGTCAGTAACAGTGGTTACAGACAGGGAGGGGGGGAAGAGAAAAAAACAAAAAAACAAAAAACTGCAAATCCAGGAGTTGATTTATTATTTCTTCATTTGTACTTGCTTTAGGTAGTGGCATATTACGGTCAAAAAATGCAGATGGTTGTTCTCATGCTAACCCTTCTGGTCTGAAAGGAAGTCAATTCTAACATGTTTTAATTTCTCGTTTGAAGGTAAGTAATTAAAAGAAAAAGTTTTTTCCGTGGTCATAATTCGATTAATTTTATTTTGATCATTTAAATAGCAGTAATTCACAAGTCAGTCTGACTAGGTCTTTGGATTTATTTCATTAATAGTTTTATATAACGCCAGAATCGATACCAAAATAAAGGCAAATTTTGAGCAAAATATACGCTGTTCACAATACTTGTGGTACTTTCCTCTTAAAGCGTCGGAGGTTTATTTTTATTTTAGCGTTGGTTTTAAATATACTGCTGTTCTCATTTCTTAATTTTATTCCGGTATCATCAATACAATCTCTCCTTACTTTATTGTATTTATATACAATAAACAGAGTTAGATAACTATATTTAAGGTATTAGCAGCCCAAAACGCGTCGGAATATGTAGCGTTTGCTACTTTTTACTCTGAAAACACGGAGCTTGCATAACCACAGCCCCGCCGGGTGTGCTGCGCCCCGCTCCAATTAGCTACATAGCAAATTCTATTTTACTGTCATTTGCATTACAGAGAGAAAAAGCCTGAGAGAATGATGCAACCTCTGGCGTGCAAATCGCTAGCAAATCATGGTGAATGCAGCCACCACAAACGGGGGAAGCTGATCACAGGTTTGGGGAGAGGGAGATGCTGCACCGCCCCTGGGTATCAACGCAAACAAGTTTTCGATGCACCTTTTGGAGACAAAACTCCGAAGGAACATTGAGCCAAGATAGTATGTCTGCGACAGGGAAAGTTTCGAGTCCAGGGTGAGCCCACCATCCTCTTCCTCTTCGCCAACCCCCATCCTCTGGGACATAGGTGTGCCCCTTTAACAGGGGAGTGAGCAGCAGCTCGTCAAGCCTCCTGTGTAATTAACCACCAGGGCCTGCGGTGATGCATTTCCCAGAGAACTGGCAGCATCGCAGAGGGGATGCCCAGACAGCGCCCTTCTCTAGGGGGGCTGGGAGGGAGCAGAGACCCCCTTCCTTACCGAGACCTCTCCCCGATATCCTCTGTCTCATCCAGCCCCGGCTGCCGGCCTCCGTTTGCGAAGCCCTTTCTAATTAATTAATTATTAGTAGGAGTACTCATAATCATAACGACAAGAGGAAGGAGATTGTGAAGGAGGAAGGGGATGCTCACTCCACTCGCCAGCTCCCCCTGAGCCCCGGCTGCCACCCTAGTCCAGGCGGGCAGTCCCTGAAACCCTTTCTCCCTCTCTTGGGCCCAAAAACGAGTCTCCTTGAGCCTCACAGCCAGGTCTCCGACTTGCCGCCCCTCCGGGCGGGGGTCCCAAAAGAGGACCCCTCCCTCAAATAGATGAGTCCCAGTCCTCCGCGGCTGTCTGAAGTGGGGACACAGGAGCGATGTGAGTGGTTGGGAAATGCCGGGGCAAAGGGGAGGGGGAGCCGCGTCTCTGCTCCGTGTGGGGCAGCAGCCGTGACAGCCCCCCTCCCTCCATCCCCCCCTTCCTTCCCTCCCTCTGTCACCCCTTCCCCTCTGCCCGCCTTGTTCAGGGCCAGCAGGGAAGGGATGGAGAAGCCTCTGCCGGGTGTCCGCGGAGCGCAGGTAGCGCGGTGAGTACCGGGGTGGAGATGGGGTGGGCATGGGTCCCGAGAGCGGCTGGGGAATTCTTCTGCCGCCTCCTATTCTCTTTAACACCCCCAGTTTCTTACCGTCTGTGAGAAATGTCATTCGCACGAACAGCAGCCATTGGATTACGAGCCTGATCACCTGATGGGGTCTCACGGGCTCCCCAAGCACCCCACGGGCACGGAGGGGAAGGGGGACAAGCCAGGAGAGTGGCCCCCCGTGAAGAAATGCAAATAAATAGCGTGGGGGCGAAGTGGGGAGGTTCGTTGTGGTGGTTGCTCGACTGGTCCTGAAAACGTCCGTGAGGGGAAGGCCGAGGTACAGCTCCTTGTGTTCCTGCCAAGCACCCTTTTGGGGATGTGAGAGACAGGGATGAGGAGGTCCTGTCTGGGCAGGTGGAGATGGGGAGGGCTGACAGCCCTTCCGAATTTGCAAACCGCATCCCCGATCCTCCCTCCCAGCCCCCGCCGAGCTGGGGCAGCAGAGCTGCACCTCCAGGTTCAGCCCTCCAACCTCAGTAGCTCAGTCTCCTGATTGCCTGCTGAAAATTGTTAATGGGAAAGAAAACAGTGGCAAGAGAGGGCTCGCGGGACAGGGGGCTCTGCCCCGTACCCGGGAGTGGGAGATCTGCCCGACAAGTTCTGCCCCTGATACCCGGCGTGGGGTGGGGGGTGCGTAGAGAGAGCTCTGAAACTTTTTTTTTTTTTTTTTTTTTTTTTTGTCAGCGGGCATGCGTATCAAAATAGCAAGGTTTTAAAGGGGGAACTGGAGTCCCGGTTCTGGGGTTGTGTGGATGTGCTCGGGGGGCGAGGGAAACGGCCGCAGCAGCGGTGTCCGTCCGTCTGTCTGTCTGTCCGTCCGCTTGCACAGCGGCGGCGAGGCGTGGGAGTGCGTGGGAGAATACCTGTGTGTCCGGGGCACAAATACGAGGTGTTCGTGGCCGTTACTTTTCTGCCAAAATAGTCCTCAGAGGTTCTGGGTAGTCATTGGGAAAAAAGGACAAAACTTCAGGAGGAGAGATGGAATGAGGGCAGCCAGCACGAAGGAATCTCTGCACACACCCAGTCCTTATTTTCCACCCTATTTGAGCGAGAATCCTGCACAGATAAACCACCGGGTCCTGTAGCAGAGATACTTTTGCTAATAATAACACCTCGGGCTTGTTATGATGTTGAGAGGGAATAATTTAAGATCTGGGGAGTTCGGTTCAGTTTGGGGTTTTTTGGCTTGCCTCGGTGCTCATCCGTGGTGTCTGGAGCACGGCAGCCACCCCACTCGTGGTTTTGCATCTGCATACAGCAGCCACATCACCTTGCAATAAAAATATATGATGGTCGCCCACCTGTAGCCTTTCCTCACGGTAAAAATCCCGGGACATTGTTTTTTGGGTTTTTTGGTTTGGTTTGGTTTTGGATTTTGCTTTTTTGGTTTGGTTTTTGTTTGGTTTTTTTTTTTTTTTTTTGTAAGAGGAGATAAAGTCTCTGCGGGTGTCCAAGAGTCGTCCTCTAAAAGAGGCGGGTTATTTTCTCCGCCCTGCATCCTGTTGAGACACGAGTCAACCAAAATTACTAGAAGGAGATTTGGGAAATCAATTATTAAAGCTTTATTGGAGGAAGCTCAGCTAATGACGGGCCAAAATAACAAAAAACAAACAAAAAAAAACCCCAAACAAGCAAACAGACAAAACCAAACCAAACCAAAGCAAACAAAAAACCAACAAACCAACCAATCAAAAAAGTGGCTGTTAATCCAATCAAATGTAAACTCCAACTTCTCCGGAGTGTTTCTTTCTCCCGACAACCCATGGCGATCAGAGCTCCTCCTCTATTCCCCCTGGTAAAAACTGCCAAACATTCAATTTTCACTATTTTTATAAAAAAAAAAAAAAAAAAAAAAAAAAAAAAGGGGGGGGGGGGGGGGAAGGAGGAGAAGAGGGGACAGTCAGAGAGTGGAAAAGCCTCGCTCCACGCAACACCGATACGAATCCAATAAAGTCTGGGGCCATTCTGCAAGAGAGAATACTGGAAAACTGACCATTCCCTGAGATATTGCAGCCCCCACCTCACCCTGCTTCACCATTCGTCAGCCCAGGGTTTTTTAATTCAGTCAACCACAGAGAGGGACCGTATTTTGATCCTGGCAATTAACACGCAAAGCGGGGGGGAGTGGGAAGTAATATTGGTGACAACTTCCTCTCCTCCCCTCCCCGGTGTGTATGTGTGCAAGTTATGCTCCCCTGGGGGCGAGGGGGTGCTTCCCATCACCCTGGGGCTGCTATGCCAGCAGAGCATCTTTTTTCCGTCCAGGTCTTTTCATTTTATTTTATTTTATTTTATTTTATTTTATTTTATTTTATTTTATTTTATTTTTTTTATTATTTTATTTTGTTATGTTTTATGTTTTATGTTTTATGTTTTATGTTTTATGTTTTATGTTTTATGTTTTATTTTATATTTTATTTTATATTTTATTTTATCCTGCCGGCGAATGGCACCAGCAGATGTCGCTCGCCCCCCGCTACCGTCGGGACGGGACTGGGGGGGCCGGAGCCCGGAACCAGGAGGAGTGGAAGCCGACCCCCTCCTCCAAAACAACAGGGCTGGGCAGATATGGGGGCACCGGGGTTGGGAAAGACCCCACAAAAGAGCGAGATGTCCGTGTCCTCTCTCCTCGACAACCCTGCCAGGCTTATCCCCCGCTACCAAGTGAAGTCTGGCCATTTCGAGGGGATTCAAGTTAGTCAAAAGAAAAAAGAAAAAAGAAAAAAGAAAGGAAAAGAAAGGAAAGGGAAAAGGAAAGGGAAAGGGAAAGAAAAAAGAAAAGCGAAAGGGAAAGGGAAAGGGAAAGGGAAAGGGAAAGGAAAGGGAAAGGGAAAGGGAAAGGGAAAGGGAAAGGAAGGGAAAGGGAAAGGGAAAGGGAAAGGGAGAGGGAAAGGAGAGGGAAAGGGAAAGGGAAAGGGAAAGGGAAAGGGAAAGGGAAAGGGAAAGGGAAGGGAGAGGGAGAGGGAGAGGGAAAGGGAAAGGGAAAGGGAAAGGGAAAGGGAAAGGGAAAGGGAAAGGGAAAGGGAAAGGGAAAGGGAAAGGGAAAGGGAAAGGGAAAGGGAAAGAAAAGAAAAGAAAAGAAAAGAAAAGAAAAGAAAAGAAAAGAAAAGAAAAGAAAAGAAAAGAAAAGAAAAGAAAAGAAAAGAAAAGAAAAGAAAAGAAAAGAAAAGAAAAGAAAAGAAAAGAAAAGAAAAGAAAAGAAAAGAAAAGAAAAAAGAAAAGAAGAAAGAAAAGTTTTCTGTAATAATGGAAATTATGCAATTACAAAAAACAGCGAAATGAGCCCCTGCCCCAGGTTGTCCAGAGAATCTGTGGCTGCCCCATCCCTGGCAGTGTTGAAGGTCAGGTTGGATGGGGCTTGGAGCAATCTGGGCTGGTGGGATTGGAGCTAGATGAGCTTTAGGGTCCATTCGAACCCAAATAATTCCATAATTTTATATAATAACCCTGCATTTCAAACCTCGCCTTTCTTGAGGATTTATTTTCTGCCCGAGTGTAAACTGAGAAGAAAATCCGTAGCGAAAATGGGGTTCGCTCGCCTTCTGCCGGTGCTAGAAGCCAAAAATACATGGTTTAATAGAAACTCAGCTGCCTCTACCGCTTATCCCGGTCTGGTGCTGGAATTGGCGGGCTGATTGCTCATTAAAACGCCCCGAATAGTTTGCTTTACGTCACTCCCCGGAAACCTGATCGTTTAGCGATTATTGGAAGTCCGGATGAAAGTACCGCAGCTCTCACCCCAATCCGCTGCTGCTCCTCTTAGTTTCTACCTTTCTGCCTCTTATCAGGGGAGATGTTCTCAACCAGAGAAAAGGGGAATGCCTATGGGGTTGTCTTTATTCTTTCCAAAGATGAGGGTGCACTGAGGGTGCATTCGTACTGGCAGCTTTTGGTGTAAGGAATTCAAGTTACTTTTTTATTATTATTATTTTATTCCGTGTTTTGGTTGGTTTGTTGTGTGTGCGTGTGCATTGTCATAAAATTCAAAGTTCAGCTTTTTTCTTTACTTAAACCAGAAAATTGTCATGCTCAATTTCTGTGTTATTTCACCTAATATTAGGTGTTCGCCTTTCTACATGTTTTCGTTTCAGTATTTACATCTTGAGATTAAAAAGAAAAAAAGAAAAAAAAAAAAGAGAGA
The DNA here is from genome assembly GCF_003957555.1 of Calypte anna. Classification (NCBI taxonomy): domain Eukaryota; kingdom Metazoa; phylum Chordata; class Aves; order Apodiformes; family Trochilidae; genus Calypte; species Calypte anna. Next base: position 70,048,995 of record NC_044274.1, on the reverse strand, counting down.
GAGAAAGACTATTTTTATACACGCATCTCCACTCTTCTGAAATAACCTGAAAAAAAAATTCTGAAACATATATGTTCACGCCTAGGCCATATAGGTGCATTTCGATTATTTACGGTTTTATAATAAAGCAGATAGAGACGGCTGAAGAGAGGATGGAGAAAATCTAGGTATAAAATGCTGAATATTCCGTTTCGAGCAGTTCAGGTGTTGAAAGCACTGGAGGAATATAAATAAATAAATAAATAAATATACAGAAGACGATGGGGGTGGAGGGAAATTAAAAGAAAAAAAAAACAAAAAACGAGAGAGTGAGATCTATTTCATGCATTTATTTATGTTCAACGCTACTCCCTTTTTCATCTCTCTGGCTGTGGCGACCAACTCCAAATCTGAGAACAATTAGCGCTTTTATCAGTTCATTTTTCATTTATCTACCCTTGGCCGAGACACGTGAAATCACCAACTTCGGTGTCGTGTTGAACACCTCGGGTGAGCCGCACGGATGCGGAGGGGAACATACACTCCCGTATTTCGAGCTGAAAAAGGCCGATATTAGGTAACGCGTGTAGGCGGGGAGGGAGGGAAAGGGGGCGAGGACTGGGGGGCGGAATTTATTGCTCCTGTTCCACCCGTCGAGTTCATGTTCAAGTGGCAAGTGACGGAGGGCAGACAGCTGTCCCCAGCAGCGCAGGCAGGGCGAGGGAGGGGCTGGCTGCCTGCCCACCCCCCCCCAAACACCTCCTTCCTTCCCCCTTCACTCCCGGGGTTCATTCAAATGCTGCCGCCGCGATTCGCGGGGCCGCTGTATGGTAACTAAGGCCGGGAAGGGGAGAGGCGGTGGCATTGATGATGATGATGATGATGATGATGATGATTCACGGACCCCAAACATCCCGGCCGGGGGAATGGGGAAAAGGCGGGGGGAGATACCCCGGGGGTGTCGGCGACCATCCCCGTCCCGTCGGAGCCGCGGCGAGGTAAGCAAGTGGGGAGGAGGCTGCTTGGGGAAGGGCACACACACACACACGGACAGACGGACACACCGGCACACACACACCCCTTCAGCTCGTCATTATGCATATGCTAATGAGGGCTGGCAACGGAGAGAGAGCTGCACGTGCGCTAATTATAAGCGAGGGAGGGAGAGGGCAGGGAGTCCCCGGCACCAGCTATTGGTAAAAACGTGTGGAAATGGTACTTTCCTAATGAACTGTTGCCATACGTGGTAAGGTAAGACCTCAGCTCACGGGTGATGGTGACGGCTTCCGTTTTGGTGTGTGGGTTTGGGGTTTTTAGATGTTTTACGCGTCCCCATCTGACCACTTTTTATTGGGTGACATATCAGTGTAGGTGTGATAAAAGAGCGACAGGTAGAGCTGGAAATAGAGTAAGGAGCGCCAGAGAATTAGAGTACACATGTGGTGAAATAGGCACTGAGAAACGCAGCCCTAAGCTCAGTTTTTATTAAAAAAAATAAATAATTTTTTTTTTTTTAAATCTTAAAAATGCATGCATGAAGTCTTTGGGGAGTGCTAACTCTTGCCCTAGGCATTCATGCAGGTAAGTCGTTCATAGTGTAATGAATTATATGTACATGCACCTGGGCTTTCTCTTTCTTCTTTTATTTATTTATTTATTATTTTTAAAGGTGATTAAAAAAACTGTGTGAAGGAGCGGGTGTTGGTTTTGTTGGTTTTTTGGGGGGGTTGCTTGGTTTTTGTTTGTTTGTGTTCTTTTGTTTATCTTTTTTTTTTTTTTTTTCATGGAATAACGTTACATCTCTAAAAGCACAACGTGCCAGGACTTCAAAAAGGGGATTAATATTCTGGCTATAATACAATTTAAACTGCTCATCTTTCTTACAAATGTGCCCCTATTAAGGTAAACCGAGGTGGGTTAAGCACTGTTTGCAATCTAATTAAGGGCCTGTGTATTTTCGGATAAAACAAACGCAATTATGTCGGCAATATTTTAAAATAACATCTAAAAATGCTTTTTCTGTTAAGTGGGTTTAAGACTACTCACTTTAAAATGAGGTGCAACACATTTACTAATGTCGCGCTTAGGACAGAACATACAAAATGTCTTCCTCAGAGAAACCTCTCCGCACCTGGGGCCACACATTTTAAGAAAAGATTTTTAAATAAAAGGTTCCTGAAATCAAGATACAAGAACATTTATAGGTCGTAATGCAGCAATGAAATCTTGTAAATCCTCTGAAACAGTTCCCATCACACGTACTATCTCTATCTCCTTATATCTAAAAAAGATTCTTGGCTGTTTTGGTTTTTGGTGGATGATTTTTTTTTCTCCTAATACGAAGTTAATTAGGCGATCACACTTCCAGTTTCGAGATAGCGGTGTGATAGCTGAGAAGGGCAACGAGATCCTCCTCTCCTCTCAAGGCCCAATAAGCATCTTGTGCACCTTGATTTGTGATATTAACACCCTGCCTGTAACAGTAAGGAAGCAGAAGCATAGAGGAAACGGAATATAAAGACACATAGACATCAGAATCTCGTAGAGGGAAGAAGAATAAAAAAAAAAAAAGGGGGGGGGGAGCAGGGGGGAAGGATGATATTAAAAAATAAATTAAAAAAAAAAAGATTGAAGGAAAAGCGATAGCCTCTAACTTCCAGTAAATTTAAAAAGAATGCAAATATACCTTTACATATGTATCAGTATTTAAAATAATAGACGCTGGAGCCCTCAGGAGCAGGAGGAGGAGGAGTAGTAGAGGAGCATGGCGCAGCGGCTGAGCCCGCATCAGCACCGGAGCCACCCGGTCCTCCGGGCTCTTCTTCGGTTCGCTCTTTTCGGGAGTGATTGTTTTGTTGTTGTTGTCGATGATGATGTTTGGAAGGTGAAGGGAGGCCCAATTTCTTTTGTTCCGTGTAATACTAGAATCTTCTGCAATAGGGACGATCGCTCCGGGATTCCGCGGTCTCTTGTCCAAGAGGCGGGATTTGAATATTTTTTTTTTTATTATTTTTATTTTTTTATTTCCTTTTTTTTTTTTTTTTATTGCTCCAATTTCCTTGATATATGTAAATGTAGCCGGACGTACAGTATGCTTCAAGCTGACGTCAGTGGACGTGACCTCGCCGTCAAATCTTCAACGTGAAACGGGGACGGGGGGGATAAGGGGCCGGGGAAGAGTCGGTGCTCACGGGGAGACAGCCGCAGGCACACTCCGTGTCCCTGCCCGCTGAAATGAGAGCTGGCAGCAGCAGCAATAGCAGCAGCAGCCCGCCCGCACCCCCCACTCCCTCCCTCCCGGCCCCAAAACAAAGCCCACCTCCTCGGAGCTCCGCCGTAGTGTTTCCTTTTTTTTTTTTTTTTTTTCTTCTTAAATGGGATGTTATTTGCTGCTTCCCTTCATCAGGCGACGAGCGGGAAAATAGAAAACTCCGAGCAATTAAAACAAAAAAAAACCCAAAACCCATCGCCCGCCTCCCTCCCCTAAAATAGCGCATGACATAGAGCCAGGGGAGGCGAAGCATCGCTCCGCCGGGTACCGCTGCGAGGTGTCCGCCGGGCTCTGGATGGAAGGAAGGCAGTGAAGGGGGGGGGGGGTGTGGGGCGGCGGAGGGGGGCGACTGGGGGAGTCGACAGCCGCTGTCTTTGGTCTGAGCCCCCTCCGGTCTGATCTGCAAATCAAAGCTGTTTTCAGGGCTTTCCAGTGACACCCGCCCTCTCATCTCTGGAGGAGAAACGGTATGAGCGGGGGGACGCGGTGTCTGGCGCGGAAAGTGACCGATACGATGGTAGCTATCGCAGGGTGGAGGAGGGGAGGTTTGCCTTTCCTCTCTCTGGTGTCCGTTTGGAGATGCTGCGGTCTCTAATGGTGTTTGGAGAACTTTTTAGCGCCAAAGGGAATTTCTGCCGGAGGCTTGGCAGTCTGTAGTGTGTGTTCTCCGCTCCTCTCCTTTCGTCTTGGCTTTATATATGTATTTGTCAGTCTGCCATGAGGTGGTCCAGAGACATGCTCTGGACCTCGGCACTGTAGCTCTACAGCAATATTTTCAGGCTCACGAACTGCTTCTCCATTGAAGCATCTCAACTCTAAACTTAAATGCCCATGCCAGGGAGTGGAAACGTGAGTTCGGACTTCTATAAATCCTCTCAGCAGACTGGGTTTGGGTTTTTGTGTGTTGTTGAGGGTTTTTTTGTTTTGTTTTTTGTTTGTTTGGTTTTGTTTTGTTTTCTTTTATTATTCTTGTGCAGCCCATGGGGGTCCTTCCTGAATTCCCTCGGTTCTCTCCGGGCTTGTGTTGTGGTCCTCATCGCGCTATCCTTGTCCCCGGGGGCCGTGCTGGTGGGGGATGTTCCTCGGGATTTCGGAGGCTGGATGTCCTCACTGCTGCCCCCCCCTTGTCCCCTCGGAAATCCTCTCCAGGGGATGGCAGAACACTTCCATGCTCTCTGCAGTCGTGCTCCGGGTGGGATACCGATCCGAGCATCCTCCCACTCTATGTGTATATATATATATATGTACGATGATATTTATACATATATATATAGATAGATATGCACGCGGGTGTAGTATGTATATTAATTTTTGAGCTTCGCCCCTCCCCTCGCCCTTCCCCAAGCCTCGTACCCCCCCTTCCCCACCCACCCCTCACACATACCCACACTCCTTGACATAAGGATGTCTTGTACAGCCTCCCCAGAGGGATGGGGGGAGGACGACGCCGACACACACAGCATGATCCCTTTCCCAACCTTCCAGCCTATCCACCTCCGAGCAAGGGAAAGCCGTCTTGCTGCTCCCCTTGCCTCCATCCTTCCAGCCCTCCCTCCCTTCTCGCACACCTCCCGCTACGGCGCAGACCCAAACTTCTCCCTTCTCGCCCCCCACTACCTCTCTCTTACCTCTCCCCACACGGCTTCTGGCTCTCCTCCAGAGTCCTAGAACCCGGACGGGGTTTTGAAGGAGGTTTTCACGCTGTTTCCAATCCCGGAGCGATGGACGAGAGGGGACAGGAGCAACCGGCAGAGATTCAGGAAATCCTCCTTCCAGCGACGAGAGGTCACGCTACAAGTTTGCATGACAGCAGGGATGAGAAGAGGGTCTGTTTTGTTAGCATTGTGGTTTTTTTTTTTTTTTTTTTCCCCGCTGCTGCCCGGCTGGTTGGTTTGGACAAAAGTTGCACAAAATGGCAGTGCCTCCCAAAAACAAGACACAGAAGAAACTGTTCTTCAGAAGTTAGATGCAGGAAAACACCTTAGAAAACTCGACCTTCCGCTTTTTTTTCTTCTTCTTTCTTGTTTTTAATTTTTTTTTTAAGTTTCTGAAGAAATGTATGCTTTCCTTCTTCGTTAGGAAAAGGTAGCTATTGCTTTTCTTTACACGAGACATTTCTAATTTGTTCCGTCTGTCAGAATAGAACTATGAGAGGTTTTGGTGCAAATTCATTATCTCTGGCAACTCATAATGTATAGTAGGAACTGAAAAAGACCGTGGCAATGGATGAACAATAGGGCTTCAGTTCATCAGCAACAAAAGCTTTGGGGAAATTGGTTGAATTTCAGAGCACGTCCTCCTCAGCAGAGAGGGCTGGACTAGACCTTGGCCAGCCCCCCAAAAAAACTTGCAGAACCTTACATACAACACTTCACTTTCTACTCTGGGGCGTAGGAAGCAATATGGAAAAAACTAAATTAAAAAAAAAAAAAAAAAAAAAAAAAAAAAGCCAAATCCAACCCAACTTTCTGCATTTCTCTCCTGTTTTCCTGGATGGAAGATTTCTAACTCTTTTAGAGCCATTCGCACAAGACTGGCACCATGGAACTAAGCGGCACTTTTAAATAGGGATGGCGACGGGAAAGACGTGAATTTCTGGAGACACGAAAGAGCTTTTCTTGCTCGGAGGGAGCTTGGCCATGGGGATCTTTGTGTGCTACCGCAGGCTGAGCTCACCCCTTAGGTCTGGGGCCAAATCTTTCCCTGATAAAGAGGAAGAAATGTAAGTACCTCGGGGTTCGTGTGTGTGGATGTGTGGGGGATAGACTGAACCTAAATTCTCTGCAAAACTGGGGGAGCTATGCCCGGGGCAGGTTGGGGTTTCTTTGGCCTGTGTGAGCCCAGGATGGAGCCATCTCTCCCCGGGCACCCGGAGCTGGTAAGCCCGGAGGGCCTGCGGCCACTTCGAGTCGCCCTCAGCGAGGGAAATTTGATTAGTAAGTCCGGGTTTATGCCTTGACATGGTGCTTGGTCCGGTTAGCCCATTTTTTTGTGTCTGTTGATACCAAACCTGTTGGTCGTGAGGCGTAGTTATATGCGGGAACTGTTAATTACCCATCGGACTGACAGGGGAAGAAGAGCTGAGTCTTTTCAGGAAGGTTTTTGGCAGTGCCTGGGTGCCCTCGGGAGGTGTGTAGGCATAGGAACAAACAAACACAGGGTTGAAGAAGCGTGGGAAGTAAATCCTGTGACCTTTACACATTAGAGCTTTTTCCTTTTTTATTTTTTCTTTACAGTAAAAAAAAAAAAGTAAAAATGAAAAAAAAAAAAAAAAGGTGGGTAGGATAAAAAAAAACAAAAAACAAAAAAACAAAAAAAAAAACAGGAAAAAAAAGAAAAAGGAAAAAAAAAAGGAAAAAGAGAGAAGCCGAAGGCACGTCTTGCAGCCAGGGTGTAGGGGGTAGCTCTCTGCCTTCTCACGTAGTGGGTCACTTGTAGAAGGCAGACATCACTTCCCGGATTATCTAAAACTCAGCCCAGTCAAAACACGCACCTCTCGGGGGGTGGGGGGTGGGTGGATAAATGGGTGAAGATGCTCCTGCCACCCGTCTCCTCCCGGCGGAAGTGTCGGGATGCTCAGGGCCCTGCTCATCCTGGCTCTTCAGCCCACCTTTGATGGGGGTCGAGGAGGGGGCGGCTGCCACGGAGCCTGGGAAGGGCTGATGGAGGGTGTCACTGCCTCCGACTCCAGCCCCCGCTGTCATTTTAGAGGAGAGGATTCGTCCAAGGGTGCCCCACTGTATCCCTTCATCCCTCCCACCAAAAAAGTAGCATCCCTTCACAGCTCCGGTCCACTCTGCATCAGTGGCAAGGGCGAGAGTGCTGCATGGTGAAACAGAACTCGTCTGCTTCCTGGGAAATAATTAATAATAATAATGTACCTTTAAATTTTAATTTTTTTTTTAATCTGAGGCTCTTTTAATGGATATGGTGGAATGAATGAAAGGGAGCAGCTTATGTTGTGTTTATTTACCCTCTCGCAGATCTGTAAATAGAGAGCATCCCTCCCCGGTGATCCCAGTTTCAGGACACCGGTGGTCTGTAAGAGCTGGGAAAGCAGGCGGGGAACGGATGGCTTGATGTGTTTTGCATGTTGTGAACTGAAGGCTGGGTGGAGCCTCCATCCTTTATTAAGTAACTGGCAGCTTATAGTATGCAAATCCTATATCGGCCTCTGTAGTTTTCGTCACTTCTATTCAGCAGCCCTAAATAATATTCTTAATCTCCTTTTGAAAAAAAAAAAACAAACCCTTTTTTTTTTTTTTTTTTTATAAGGATAGTTACCCAGATATAGTTATGAAATATTGAAATGTGGTGTGTTTGTTTTTTAAATCGTATTATTCATAATATTTCCTGTAAATACTGATTACCACGCTTAACCCTGCAGATACCAGAGTACATTACTCCTATCTGGTTTGTGTCACATTAGATCATCTGCAGGAAATGTAGCCAGTTATTTCCCCATTTAATTTAGAGCTAAGTGTCTCAGTGATTTCTTCAATAATCTCAAAACTCAGTATACCCAGTGCCTTCTGAACACATACAGGTTTACCTGTTCACATACATTTCACAGACATGAGCCAAACACTGAAAGTGTTTAAAATATGATCCTTTGCTTTTTTTTTTTTTTTTTTTTTTTTTTTTTTTTTTTTTTTTTTCTGGCTGTTTTTCAGATTTAGACAACGCAGACAAATCACAGGGAGTGACAATCATGACAAGAAACGGTATTTATTTATTTATTTTATTATTATTTAATTAAAAAGTCAGATGAAACTAAGAGCATTACCTGCACATATGAATATATGTCCTTCAGCAGCACGCAGTGGTTTCGGTTGTAATTACTGTCCATTTACAGTTTTGTTGTTGTTCTTTTTCCCCTGAGACTTTTAATTCTTCATAGTCTGCCTTTTCTTTCATAATTCTGATTTGTATTAGGTATTCCTTTAATACATTCAGCAGCAGTTGCCTGCAAAATGAAATTATTGTGGTCAGGAAAGAAATTATGAGGCACCTTCATGAGAAAGTGAGACTTACCTGTCTGGGAGGAAAGGGATGCTCTGCAGGAAAAGATGGCCTGGGCTGTACTGGCGTGTGGTGGTTTACATCTATGTGAATTCTGTCATAAGTTAGTGCAAAAAAAGGATTTATGTAATTCTACATCCTTCTCATATACCTCGCAGCAGCTTAAGGGGAGGTTTCCTGAGCGTCTTCCCTGCAGTGGGTGGGGATGCTGGCATCAGGATGGGATCTGTTTGCAATAATTACAGAATCATAAGCATTCCTCTTTTAAGTCAGCAGAGACTGTTTATTCTTAAGAAATCCACTCAGGATGTTTCTTCTTTACGTCACAGCCATCTGGAGGCCTATAAAAAGATTAGAAAACAGCCATGGCAATCACATACTAATCTACAGGCCATTAGCAGGAATTTATTAGGGAGGTAGGAGGAAAAAGTCATTGTTTGGATTCCCTGTCTTCCAGTTTTGCAGATCATTGCCACAGTGATGTTGGAATAAACAAGTTTTATACGATTATGTAAACTGGAAGACAGCAGCCAGTGTCAGCAGCTGCTGCTTTTAACATTTAAGTGTTATTTTTGGCAGTTAATTCAGAACTAGACATTGCTTGGACTCTCCACATGTTAGATAACACTGCCATGGTGGAAATATATTTTGCAACAGCTACATTTTTGTGATATTCAGAATAAGCAAACACTTTTGAGCAAGTCTTACCCTCGGTTTTGAGGACCTAGTAGATGTCTGAGAGTTAAAAAATGTAACTGGTAAGGTGGCTAATGAGCAGCTAGGTCATGATTGTTGTGTTGGCTCTTTGGATTTGTTGAGGCTTCAATGATTAATCAACAAAATGTGACAGGTGCATTGCAGTTGCTTCCCAAGTCAGTGTGTAAGGGAGATGGTCTTGAGAACAGGCCTTGGTGTTTTAAAGGTACATCCTGCACCTTTGAAACAGAGCAGTTTGCAACAACATGCCTTGCACTTAAACTGTAAATCTGGTGGCACCTTTAACATGCATGCATTGTGTACATATGTGCCTGTGCTTATATGATACATATACATGTCTATATAAGAGCAGTTTTACACATGTATACACAGGAGGAGAACTTGAATTTTCATGCCTCTGACTGAGAGAATTTAATGCATAAGCTCACAAGCCTGTCAAGTGCTGCACATGCCTGATCACCAACACTGCTGCCCCGAGCTATTGCTGGAAAAAAACCCCATCCTCCTGTCTATCTGCCAGTTCACAGGAGCTCATCAGAATTTAACATACTAGCAAAATGATCATGTGCCTCTGGACTGCTTGATTTGGTTGTCTCTGTTGTGCCTGAGCAGCCTGAGAGGTAGTGAAGAAGCTCAGTAGCTCAATAATGCAGCATTATAAGATTTCTAACCATTTTGTGCCAGGCTCTGTGTTTCCCACAAAGAACAGAGGCACAATTAGCTCCTACATCTCCCAGGTACAAAGCATTGGTGGTAAACTGCATTGCCCAACCTGTACCAGGATATCTAATATCTGTTAAAAAAATAAAATGCTTAGTTTCAAAGGCCAAGAATCTGACATGACAGTAGTCTCTGAAGTAATATGAATTAGAGACTTGGCAGATTGGCAATGTACATGTGTTACTTCTTAGTAGCAGTATTAATGTTAGGCCTTGTCTGAAAAACAAGATTCCCTCTCTATTTTCATGCTTTCTAAATGTTAACTTGTGATACAAATGGACTGGTGGATATAGCTGCCATCTTCCAGTGTAACTACATACACCTACAAGTGTATTTTTTAACACAAACACACACATGCACATGCACCTAGACTGACACGTCCATGTGCTTCCCCTACACACACAGGCACACATATGCTTTATCATTCAAGCAGGCCATTTAGCCAGCACACAGCAACAACTTTAGTTTAACTCCCTGCACTTAAAAATTTCCACCCGCCCTCAGTAAGATGTGCAAATGTACAGGTTAATTTACAAAAGAAGTATATTTAAATGCAGTGTGGCATGTGGACTATGACAGGGAACACAGAACGTGGTACATTGTTTTATTTTGCATGTTGAAAGAAGAGTAGAAGCACGAATTTTAAGTCATAATTCCTTTAGTATGGCAGAGCAGTCCACATTCTCTCTGTGCTGAATTGTTCAGTGTGCATTTTATGCTGGCTGCTGCATGCATGAGCTATTGAGGTGCATTTATTAGTTTCAACAGTAAATATGGTAGATCTCAGTAAGAAGACTCATTGTATCACGTTTACTCGAGAGACCTTTAATGTTTGCACTTTAGACTTAGAAAAATACAAATTATGCTGTTAAATAATTCAAAGTGTAATGTTCTTTGAGGGGGGAGGGGGAGGGAAGGAAGGGGGAACTGACTTAATCCAAAAACTGTACATAACACAGACTAACAGTTTAAAAGACTTGTCCCCAATCGGGTCCTCAAGTAACGTTGGCATGCATTTATTTGCTCTAAGTATGAGGTTAATAAAAACGAAGGGTAAATAAGCGTTTTTATAAGGGCATTTAGCCAGATGGTGTGTAGCCTTAGGTAAATACTGCTGCAATGTTCACCTGTGTTGCATTCTAACGCAGGCAGACACAGAGGCTGAGAGAGAGAGAGAGGGAGGGAGGAAGGAATGGAGGAAGAAAGGAGGGGGAGGGGGGGAAAAGAGGGTATGGATGCTATAAAATACACTGAGCCTGCTGCTCGCAGCTTTTGCAATAGGCAGAAGAAAACGCCTTGCACAGCCGTCCCGGTTTAAATATCTGCAAGTCACTCGAGGCTGGAAAAGCCATTAGAAAAAGAAAACAACAAAACCCCCAAAACCTACCACTAAAAGGGCAATCAACCAACCGAAAGCAAGCAAACAAACAAACCCCAACAAAAAACCAAACACACACACACACACCACAGAGCCACAGAAGAGCAAATTGTCATTGTAATTACACATCGACTCACTGCGTAGCACAGACCTGGTCCCCAGCCTCAGCAGGCAAGGCCCCGCTGGCAGCCACAGCCAAGTGCCTCGCATCCCCCTGCACAAGCCGAGGCTGCCAGAAGAGAAATGCAGGCAAAGGCGCTCTGGAAAAAAAAAAAAAGCTTTTATCTATCTTTGGAGAGAGAGCTTTCTTCTAGTTTTTGGATTGGGCTGCGCTGGCGAGGAGGAAGGTAAAGGCAGCGGGCGGATCTCCCTGCAGCCGGGAGCGGTGGAGGAGGAGATGCTGAAGGCGAGGCGGGCTGGGTCCACCGGCCGGGGCCGGTCCCTGCTCACTCATGCATATCAATAGCCGTGTGTACTTGAGATTTCTCATGACATCATCATTACCTTGGTCTCCCGCGGTCCAGGACCTCTGACCTTGCCGGGCTGGTCCACATTTTGGCACTGAAAGCCCTCCAATGATGGCCCTTTTCTCCTTCTTTCAGACCGGGGGCAGCAGCAAGCCGGCAAGACCGCATCTTCTTCTCCCCAGATCTAGGAGCCCCGAGAAAGCGAGGATCTTCCCCCCCCCCCCCCCCCCCAAAAAAAAAACCCACACACGCACGCGAGATATTTGCAATCAAGCTGCCACCATTTGGTAAAGAGCTCTGTGCCGTGCATAATCTAAAGGGATCAGAAGCCGCATCTTCGAATCATCTTATCACCTTCTGCCGAGATGGGATTTTACTTATTTACTTATTTATTTTTAAACATTTTTTTTCTTCTTCTTCTTCCTCCTTACACTGCTCTGGAAATTGCCGATGGTTTTAAGGAGGCTGAAGAGTCTTACGTGGGAACGAAGCGATTTACAATGCAAATAGAGGCCTGTGAAGGGATGGATGCTTCTCACTCTTAACGCAGCTTGACGCACCTTAATAACTGGTTTTATTTTCTGGTAATAACAGACGAATTGTTGGCTATCGCTGCCGGAAATTACTGGCTGAAAGGAAAAGTTCGGAATAAACTTTGAAGGCAACAGATCTGTTTTGGATGTTATTAGCTGCAGATACACACAGACACACAAACCAGGTCACAATTGCATAAAAGGATGAATATTTTAAAGCAGGATTAGTACTCATGGAGGAAACAACACGTCTGTTTGTCAGAAAGAATCTGGATTTTCTAGCAAGTTTAAAAAAAAAATCTTGAGGGAAGCGAGTTGTTATCTTTGGTTATCTAGCTGTATGAGTGTTTTGGTCTTCATAAAGCTAGATAACCGAAAGTAAAAACTCCTTCAAGATCATCGTACAGCGTGTGAAAATGAAAGACTACTGCAAGAGACAGTAAAACCCGAGAAAGGTCAGGAATGCTTACTGAATCTAACATTTTTACAGCTGAAGGTGGGAGTAGAGGAGATTAAATGGCATACTTATTCCAAAATACGAAGTTGTCAAACGGCACATCACGGATAGCAGACGCTGCACAGAGGAATTGGTACCACTGGTAAACAATGCATGTGCTACTGCTGTTAAATAAATACATACACTCAGAGAGCTCACGTTTAACAAGGCCAACAGGATATATATATTTTTTCTTCCTCTTAGAGAGCTATTTGAAAATACTGACTTTCATTTTGCAAAATGATTCACTGCAATGAAATGGCCTTTAGAGGTGGTATCTGGTGATGAAAATGACTGTGGTGCTGATGAAACAGCATGGACCGAACCGAGGAAAAAATAAACCACAACAAACAAACCCAAACCCCAAACCAAGCCAAAAGCTGCCTGGCTGCATCTAAGACAAATCATCGGGGTTTATTTCAAATAATATGAAAGCAGGCTTTCAGAAAAAGTTTCCACTGAAGTGTAGGCAAGCTTAATAATTTATATCTACTGAGAACTCGGCGGAGCTGCACAAAGATGGAAAAAAAAAAAAAAAAAAAAAAAGTGATGGCCGATTTTTATTCTTCTATTCAAAACGCGAGCACAGATGCTTCTCTGTTCCGAGAGGGTTTCCTTGAGGAAGCTACTGAAGCAGAAAGACATGATGGAGACGAGATCGCCTCCCCCCCTTGTCAAAGTGTTAAAAAATGTTCTGTGTCTTACTCTGCGCCTAGCATTGGAAATGAAAGTGACATTTACTCCAAAACCCACGTGTGCGCCTCCTCTCTTTTTGTTTAAGGATGATCAGATCTATCCAGGAAACAGCTCTGGCATCCCAAACCGAAATAATTAGGACGTATATAGACCTGACAATTAAAAAAAAAAAAAAAAAAAAAAAAATTAAAAATGGGGGTGGGTGGGTGGGTGTGGGAGGGGGTTGGGGAGAGAGAGAGGCGGGGTGGGGAAGCGGAGGGTCTGTCTTGCCTAATTGATTCCGTTAAACGGCGTGCAGGAGATGTGAACGGCTGGGCGCTCCCATTCCCACGCTCGGGGCAAGTGGCAACGCCGTGCCCCGGCAGCCCGTGACAGACAGCGCGGCGGGGGCCGGGGGGCTGCGGCGGGGGCCGGGCACCGGGCGGGGGGGAGACCACCGCGGGCACCACGCCGAGCTCCTCTCCCTATCCCCCCCCCGCCTCCCGATCCACGATCCCCAACACTCCCCCCCCCCACGCCCCACGCCCCCGCCTCCTCTCTCTCCATCCCCAGCGTTTCCCACCCCTAGCCATCCGTGGCGATGCTGCCGCGCAAGTTCCGCCCTTCACCCGCGGGTAGATGCGCCGGGGTGGTGTGTGTGTGTGTGTTGGGGGGGGTTGTCCAAGGTAGGGTCAGCGAGATTTGGGCCACGTGGGGTGAAGGGAAGATCAGGCGTGGAGAGGTTGGCCTTGCCAAACATAGCCGGGTTTTCACTAAACGCGAGTTCGGGTGCTATTCATCTTTGTAATTACCGCAGCTTAGGCACCTCTTGCAGTGAAATCGAGCGGGATTAATTGTGGAGGGTAACATTTTCCTTTGGACTTGACCTAAACATCTTCCCAGAGGCACACTGGCGTGCGATACTGTGCCAGGGAACGATCGCCTGCAAGGCAGATTAAAACAAGATCAGAGATAAGGGGAAGGGGTTCAGTGGTCTCCGTCAAAGCTGCTCTTGGTTTGTTGTCTGTTTCATTTTATTTTGTAGCTCTGCCACCGGGATGGCATTCGGTAAAACGTCGTTTTGGGGCTGGCAGTGGGGTATTTGCCCTCATGCCACACACGGAGGGAGGGACCAGCAAGTCCTGGCAGCAGCAGGCGTGCTGCCGATTTAAAACAAAGAATTTCTCCCCAAAAGTTGCCCTGTCCTCCCTGTAGCTGTGAAAATAACCTCACCATAGTGCGTACATCGGGGGCGGGAGAGGGGGTGTTCGCCCGCTGGCTGCTAAGCAGTGCCGGTCGGGACCCCGGGCAGGATGCTTTTTGAGGTAAATCCCGATTTTGGCTGCGCTACACGTGCCAAAGTTTTACTGCTGCGGCCAGCGGTGAGCGTACCCTCCTGTGTTTACATCCGAAACTGTGTTTATGCCACAAACCTTTCACCACAGACTGCCCGCACGCCTCTCATTTACTGCCCGTCCAGGGGTGCTATTTACCTAGAGCCATTGTCTGCTACAATTAACATTTACATGACAAAGTACGCAGTTTTCTTTCTCAAAGGGCTTCGATTAAGGCAATAAGCTGTTTTCTGGGGAAACCCATTGTTTACTTAGGCATTCAGTGGGGCCAATTTGCTTAAGCTGTTGCTTGCGTCTTGGTCTTTGATGTAAGTTTGCGAAGGAAAACACCACGAGAAAAACATCAGTATTACACATGCCGTGTGTTGGCCTTAGTCTTACTAAATTGTTCTGTGTTTTATTAGTGTTACGTGACTGTCGAACAATAAAATACTTATGGCGGTTATTACTAGTACTACTACTATTATTATTAATATTATTATTATTAATATTATTATTATTAATATTATTATTGTTATTGTTACTCCTTCACTGCTTTAGGAGCAAAGTGCCCCGTTTCTCCTTTTGTCCTGCTCGTCTAACTTCTGACTTGGGAAAAGACAGCATGTGGGAATGTGTTGTGCCCTCCGACTTCATGCTTTAGAAGGCTGAGGCAACAAGTAACCCTTCCTAGAATTATCTGTTAGGTGTTGCTACCTTAAAACTTGTGGGAGAAAACAGTCAACCCATATGCAGCTTTATGTAACAGGAAGGAGGAAAAAAAAAAGAAAAAAGAAAAAGAGTCTAAATATCATTGGAATTGTTCTTTAGAGGCAAGTTTTAGCACTGGGAGAGATCAGATAAAATTTATTTAGCATACCAGTGCATTGTAAAACAGTTGGAGTGAAGTTGCAGGTTGCGTGAGTATGCATGTTAACTAGCAGGACCCGGGCCTATTCTTTGTGAGAAGGGAGCAGCAGATTGCTGTGCAAGGCCAATGTTAAAAAGGCAGCTGAATTTAACACCATCTGGAAGAAAAGATCCCTTCACGACTTTCTCACACCGTCAGACAAAACTAGTGTCTCTTGTTCTGAGCCCTTGTCTATGCCACCATACAATACTGAGTCATTATACTTTTGCTGAGAGAAAATTTGAGAACACAATATGGGTAACCAGTGAATGACCAAGTTTCATTGTGCCCGCTTAAGTCGATTGAAATCTACGTCTAGAGCCATGAATGGCAGCATTGTTTTCCTCACCGGGGCTGTACTAAATGTCAGCACAGTGTAAAGAAAAACTTGAAGTCTGCAAATAACTTACCAGATCTCAATTATAATATTTTCCCACACTAGAACTAATATCATTGCTAGGGTCTACAATGCATGAAATACAAAAAAGAATTGGGAGGAGGGTGGGAGGGGGGTATGGGGGAGGGGATGAGTTAATTTACAAGTTATTTTAGCTAGATAAACATTGTAATTTTCTTATGGGAACTGGGGTTCAGTGTGTAGAGCCACCTAACCGTTTCTTGAGAAGTTCAAGTAACCAAATTGGTTCTTATGTAATTAAGAAAATAAACTGTGTGAACAAGCCTGTGTTCGGCAACGATGGGAGCCTGCCAGCTTGGGGACTGATAAAATGTTAGTAAGTGCACTCCATAGCACATGGGTCACTTCTGAGTCTGGGGAAAGATTTCTCCTTGCATGTGTAACAGAAATAAATCTGAGACTGATAAGCAAAGCAGTGGGAAACACATTTCTCCAGGTGGTGGAGGAAATCCATCAGGGCATCTCAGTGTAGACCCAGGTACCAGAATGAATGTTTCTAGTGTTCTCAGTTTTATTTGTTTTGGATTTTTTTGGTGTTTGTTTGTTTGTTTGTTTCCCGTGCTTGTTAATGGCTTCTCTTTGAGCCCAAGCCAGCTTAGTCCTCTGTTTAGCATTCATGCATGGTGCAAGCCTAAGGAACAGCTCGGAGAGGAGCTGGCTGTACGTGCTTTATTAGAATGTCTGTGCTTTAAAACTAAGCGACCACGATTCTGCCTGTGTCTCATACAGTGGTGTACTGCAAAATTAGGAGAAGCTCCCCTTGTGCTGGATGGCCCATCGCTTCAGCCGCCTTCCTTAGCAGGGCCATCACCTGCAGCCCTGGCCCACGGGGATGCTGGTGCGCAGAGGGAAGGGGTTGGTGCTGGAGAAATCGCCTTTTCTTGACGTTTTCCCACAGCCACTTGACAGTGAGGGGGCAGCTGGGGCCGCTGGCCTCGGAGCAGAAGCAGGAGGGTACAGGCAGGTGGAGGTAGGAAGAGAAGCCAGGCCTTCGCCAGCCCCCTGCCCACCATACAAAACCCAGCAGCTTGGGGAGGAAGGGGGCTGCCTCCACCCCTCCAGAAAAGGGCTGCTGGGATGAATGGGGACAATCATGAGCGCATCCCGCGGACAGCCCCCTCCCCCAACTCCCAAATTTTCCATTAATATGTATTAGCACAGGGTGGACTCTTTATTTCTGTTTCAGTCCAAGCAGACGTTGTGAAGTATTTCACGTTGTGGGGAGGTGGAGGCGGTGCTGCCCACTCGGGAAGATCCAGCCCTCCCCGCCCGAGTTAAAAAGTTGTTTTCTGGCTTCTGTCGGCTGCCCCCAGGAAGGACGGGGTGTGGGTGCGCGATGAAAAAGGGAAGTCCATTTAGATTCCTCAAATGTCCACCACCCCTGTAGACTGCTCACCCTGAGGGGAGCACATTAATTACCCCTTAAGTCCTCCATTGTTTTAATTTCTAGGGAAGGGAACGTTTGAGTTTTGACAATTGAATTTCCTAACTAAACGGAAAGTGCAGGAGGTAAATAATAGTGTATTTTTTAATAAGCCTTGCTGGGAGGGAAGAGCAGAGAAGAAAGGAGGTCTTTGGCTTTGCCATCAGCAATAATCTTTTTGTTAGTCCCGAAGCTCTCACTTTCGTGTCACTATGAACATACCTGTGTGTACACTTGTACGTAAATCTGGAGTCTGTGGTGGAAAGCTGGTGTAGAGATCACCTGCCAGGGTTGAGCTCTAGGAGGAAGGAACTTGTGCCATCATCTCTGCAGGCTGAGCCTCATGCCAGGCTGCTGACCTGCAGATTTCAGATACATACATAACGCTGGGGAAAGGGAATGTGGTCTTTAGCCTGCGACTTTCAAACTAATGCTAAAAGAGCTGTTTTCTTTCTTAATTGCAAAAAAATAACATTAAGCTATGTATGAGGCCAGCCTTGCAGTGCTTGTCCTCCTAAGAGCCATTCAAGAGACCAGGCTTGCAGCTTCTGCACTCCTGCTTCCATACTATTTAAGACTGGAAGCAGAACAGGTCAATAAATAACTACCATCAGGCTTCACGAATTTGGCTCTTGACCCTTAAACTTCCAGTAATGATGGAAAAAATTTACTATTGCAGCCTGGCTTGCCAAGGAGGCAGTCGGCATTTCCCCTATGTATTGTGCCCAGTAGACACGGGGGGATGGGGGGAAGGAAGGAATACCTCCTCCTCTTTCTCTTTCTTCCTCCTCCTTCTGTCAGCCTGCCCACTCCCCCCCACCCCCGCTCCATAGTCCCCTGGAGCGGGCCGAACCCCACCCGCGGTCCTGAGGCGACGGTCAGCCCTCGACGACCCCAACCCATCCCCGAGCAGGCCCGTCCGTGATGGCGGCGGATGCTGGGAGACCCCCACCCCACCTTGGTCCCACCCCCGCCTCGCTGATTGGTGTTTCCCGGGAAACGGGAGGCAGCGCTGATTGGTGTTTCCCGGGAGACGGGAGGGAGGCGGTGACCGAGGAGCGGAGTGGGGATGGGGATTGGGATGAGGATGCGGCTGTGGGATGGATGCAGCGGCGGGGCAGGGGTCCGCGTCTCTCCCTCCCCGCCTCATCGCCCGCCCCCTCCGACCGCGGGGCTGCCTTGCAGCTGTTAATTGCTGACAGCGGTTATCGTTAATTAGCTCAGCCTGCCCTACGAAGAGCCGCAGGTCTCAGCAGACACGTCCTCCCCCCCAACCCTCCTGCACCGGGTACACGGTGGTCGAGTAATTGAGTTACTGTCTCTGCTGATCCGCTGCCGCACCGGTGTGTTTGTCAAGGGCAGATTCCTCCTCCTCCAACACCAAGCCCCTACTTCCCCTTCACCCCCTCCAAATAATAAAAAAAGCCACAAAAACGAAAAAGAGGGGGAAAAAAAGAAATCAGTGTCTGAAGTGGTTACTAAAGCCAGTTAATAAAATCATGCATGGATGGTTTAAACTTGTAGTAACTTGAAGAAAGGATTATGGAGAAACCATGCTGTGAAGAGCTAATGATACCATCTTGGATCCAGAGAACTGTAAAGTGGGGCTCAACCCCCTCCCCACGATGGTGACAGCCCCATTCCCCTCACCATGGGGTCACGGATCTGCCAGTCACTGCTCTGCCTGACCCGTGGAAATGATGTTTGGAGAACCCTGCTGTTTCCTGGTAGACAGGTCTGTGTTGAGGGGGGTGACTTTTTGGGTTTTTGTGGTGGTTTTTTTGGTTTTGGTTTTGGTTTATTTTTTTTTTCCTTCCCCTCTGTGATGCATTTTTGTCTCTGTTAACAAATTTCCTGGCAAAATGGGTCTGCACCCCACTGGAAGTGATCTTCTCCATGGTGGTGCTTAAAGGATAGGCCTGTTTTGGGACTCTGTTATGAGTGTGAGTGTTTTGCTTTAAAGTGCATATGTTTCCAGCACCTTGTAAATAAAGAATTCATGTTTTGGATGTTACTCTTTGGTTCCTCAGTCATTTGGGATGCTGCTCATTTATATATATATATATATATATATATATATATATATAAACACTTGTCTTAGAACATTTTGTGCCTGGGCTGTACCATGAGGTCATATTTCTGATGTCATTTATACAAGAATGCTAAACACACAGATATCAGATGTAGGTGCAATCATGGAATGCATTGAGTTCAAGGCAAAACTTACTCTGCTCCTCCAGGTGTAGGTGCTTTGTTGCCATCCTTCTTGGTTGCTTCAGCTGCTACTGAAATCTGAGGCAGACAATGATGGAAAGTCATGGTGAATGCTCATTCACTTCTCCTAAATGCTGATGGATTAAGTATCTACCCTGAAGTGCAGTGTGTTAAGAACATGGATCTTTTTCACTTGATGATTTGCTGTCTGTTATGGCCTTGATGTTGCCAAAAGCCACGTGGCTTGTGACTAAAGTTGTAGCAGTGGTTGGGATCAGCATGTGATAAAGAGGGTAAGGAAGTTGCTGATGTGTAGGAGATTAGTAGGAAACCACCTTCTGCTTAGCCTTTTGACCTCCAGCATGGAGAAAATAGAAGCTAGGTCAAAACAAACTTCATAAATAAGTGACTATGGGAAATGGTCAGTAATTTGTCTTCTTTAGAGACTGGGAAGAGTTTGTTGGGAAAAATTAATGACTGGTGCTTTGGGTCAAAGCTTGATCAGTCTATCTTTGGAGTCAAATAGGACCATCATTTCATCCTTTGTAAAAGGACCTGCAAGGTCTGAGTGGTACCATTTTAATTCCAGAATAAACCCCATGATAAGGAAAAGGGGCATATAGCTGGTTTTGTAAAATCTGTGGGATTTTTAAAGTAGTGTATTTTTAAGTAAGTTACCTTTATTCTGTTATTGATGTCAGTTGTCTGAAAGGGGCATTAACATAAAAAATACTCTGCCCTCATTATCGTGTCGAATATTATCTTTAGGAAGCAAGAGTTCAAGGTGTTATAAAATAATAACATTATAATTATAGTAATGATCACAGTTTAATGTAATTGGAATCACAAAATGTAAAATTAGCCCTTTTCTGTATAAAGTATGAATTAAAGCTAAGCCTTTAGCTGTTCTCAGAAAACAATTGTGATTGTAGCATCTCAGAATTTTCTGTGGGTGCACAGTAAAGTATGACCTGGTGGTAGAGTGGTAGTATAGACTGATAGGAAGTTAAAGCTCATTCCTCACTTATTTTACTATATGAAAGAAAAAGAAAAAAAAGATTCAAAGGAGATAATTAAAAGGTCCCTCTCTGTAGTTGTAATAAGTGTAAGCATGTGTTATATAGGTTAACATTCAGCTGAGTACTGAGGATTTTTTGGGGTACCAATATTTTACCTGTGGGCATGAATAACCTGTTGGGAAATCTCTGAATATCAATTTTATGTCTTCCTCTATATAATTCTCAAATTATATAAATTGATTTGCATGATGTAGATCTTTTTTTTTTTTTTTTTTTTTTGTAGAGCTATGTAGATACTCCTTTTTGTCTTAGAGGCACATAAGTGAACATACTTGGCATTTGCAGACCTGTAATTTTATGTGTCTGTGCAAATATATTTGAACCCAGAAAACCTATGATCTGTATCTGCATGTGCAGTGTCATGTTCACTATGCTCCATCGTATCCATAAACTCTACCTCATGGGACTCAAAAAGACTTCATGGGCTTAGGGAAAAAAACCTACACGTAATCAAGCAACCATTTCATGACATTGTAGTTAAATCAACGTTACCTCTGACAGCTGAAGAAGAGAGACTGCAGGATTGTACTGCTAATTATATATAAGTTCTCTGTCATTCTAGCAGGAGGATATTTCCTACAGACTGCTTTCAATCCTATTTTGTTTTTAAAATTTGTCATTTTGTTAAAGTACAACTGAAAAGAGAATACAATATTTGACTTTCATCATTTAAAAATGTTTCACCAAATATAGTTATGTTGGGTACTATAACATCTTGCACATCCCTGTATTATTAAGTTACTCTAATGCTCAGAGTAATTATGCACATTCCTGGGTGTCCTTCTGATATCTCTCCAGTCCACTGGATTTTGAAGTGTGATTATGTAAATTTTTCACTGATAAATAAATTACTCTAATTGCAGTTGAAACACTACTTGAATTCTTAAGACCACTGCATCTAAATAATATATTATTCATTTTGTGCATTACTTAATTATTTATTGAGACTAACTCAAAATAACTGTAGGGAAAAGCATACATTTATTTTAAAATAGAATTTTTTTTTTTTCACCAGTTATAAAAATATTCCTGATGTCAAAAAGAAAAAAAAGAGTGAGAGAACAGAGTTTCCATCATTAAAAAGAAGTTTTTTGTTCATACTAATAATACTGCAACAGTCATGCCATTCATACTGTGACTGTTCTATCAATTCAGACAGGTGTTGGCCGGTATGTGTAATTTCTACTATCAGGAAGACAAGAAAGGAACAATTACTGGGGTGTAGTGGGAGTGTATGTAATAATAAGAATAGCATTTTTAATTTGCACTGAAAAGCTGGTTTGGTTCTGGTGGCTGCAGATTTATCAGGGAGCACTGATCAAGAACTGCAGAAATGAAAGTTATGGGCTCCCTGGATTTTAAACCAACTGCTCAGTGCTAAATGAGGGAAGTCTCAATGAGCTGCCTGGTGGTTATTAGCAGCTGCTTTCAGGGCAACCATGTAGCCAGGGAACTTTATTTTCAGTTTGGTGCAAATTCTCACTCTAGAATAGGTTCTGATCACCACATAGAAGTCACCACAGGCATCCTAAGTTCACAGTGTACACTGACTGGTTTTCCTTTTACCCTTTCAGAAGAGACTTTTATGTAGCTGCTAATGAAATACAGGAGATTGATTACAGAAAACCTGCAAGGGCCTATTTACTGTACCTCACATAATAAGCCCCATTTGGTGAATTAGCATTTATCCATTTTATGCGAATTTAGTGAGAAAATGACTCTTGTATATCATTTAGTATGCATCGGTGATAACTCGTAACATCCTTATAAGAAGAGAGAAATTAAAAATTCATTAGGAAACCAGACTGGTGTCGCTACATGGTTAAAACATTATTAAAGCATATTTCAGTGTTTTGCTTACACTGGTGTTCTCATCATGGTGCCACCATTTCATGACAAAGAGCGTAGAGGAGAAAACATTCAAGTTAAAATGTCTGCTGGCACACATCGCTGGATTTGTATGTCACTAAACAATGAACAAGCATAGCCTTGAATACCAACTATTTAATTAGCACTTTTGCCAGCCATGCATAGAAAATGGCTCATTTACATGCGTCGTGCTTAGCGATTATTCACATAAAAAATCTGCCGATTTCTTGTTTAATGTATGTAGCATTCTAATGTGCCAGTGCAAGAAAATCAAAACATATGTTATTATTTTAAAAGTCTTGAAATAATGATAAGAAAAAAGTAATTAAGACCTGCAAAATCTTTATATTGCTCTTGGAGGTATATTTTAATTATTTAATTTAACCTTAATGTGCCATAAAAGGCTGGATACAACTAATAATTAAGAACTTCAGAGGGCAACAGAAAACCTCTAACAGTCCCCTGTTTAATTAAATGCCATTATTACAAAGCTCTTGAACCTGCAGTTACACTTCATGACAAGTAATGACTTGTAAGAGCTGCATTTGAGGCTACCACTCCTATTCTAAACACTGTTGATGGGTGATACTGAAATATGTAAAGTCTCTCTCGGTGAAATCCTCTATTTTGAACATAAAGAACATACATTTTCAGAAATTAAATACTTCCGTCACTTTGAAAGTGTGCAGTTTTCAGGCATTGTTGCTGGGAAATATTCATTAATTTTGCTCATGTCTCTCAGCATCTGTGAAACAGATAAATATCATTGAAGGAAAAAAGACCTGCCAGTCAATGGAAATGAGAGTCAGCAATCTGATCACGTTTTGCTTATAACATACAGTATGCAGACACATTCACTTACTGTACATACAATAAGCATTAGGATATTATATTTAAAACAAATATTTAAATTTCCTAATGTTAGTTTAAATCCTTATTTCACTCCCACCTAAGGAAAAATAAATCTCAGTGTATTTAATGAGTGTTTTCACAAGCAGCACATATTTAAGAATCTGGTGGAATGTAGGCCAAAATACCTGGTAAATCAAAATATATTGCACAACTAGTCATGTGTTGAACCCAGTCCTGTAATCACTCTGCTACCCCATTTGCTGTTACCCTCCTATGGTGTCTCTTAAATGAGGCAGATCCTATATAGGCATTCTAAAACAGAGGTTTGAGGTTGGGTTTTTCATACATAAAATTAAATTTTCCCATTAATAGATACAGGTTTGTGTATTTTGAGCTTTAAGGCTAACTTTGACTTGTTTTTTTTCTGTTATCATCCATGGTTTTGCTCCCTAAGGTGAAGCCAGAGGTGCTGCTGTTAAGTAGCCATCAGTTACACAGAATGCTAGGAATTGCAGGATATTTGAGCTTTCAGGAATATTACAGTGATTTCACTTTTCAGACAACAAATGAATATGTAATCTTAGTGCTTTAAAAACTTTAACAATGAATTATGTTCCCTCCAAAAATGCTTAAATAATTGCATACACTGTAGTGATTTTAAGGAAGTTTATTATCTACTCCTCTGAATCTTGAATTTACAGTCTGAATGTACTTATTTGCTAATAATTTGGAGAGTGGAAATGAAACAACTCAAATTATTGTGTTTGGAGATGGTATAAACACTTTCAGGACAAGCAAAAAAATTAGACTATTTAAGATAGGTTGGCAATATTGTCTGGAAATCAGAATATAAGACTTAACTTGAAAAAAAAATGGTGTTGTATACACAGTATCAAAAAAGTACGTGCAATGCAAATAAATATCCAGTAGAAACAGATGCCAAATGGTAGTAAGAGACTTAACTGTGAAAGGAGACAATGAATTAGTTATAAGGTTAAGATAAGAAAAAAGTAGCTTCAATGCTTTTATGTCATATATCTAAAAACCATGAAGTCCAGAACCCATAATTTCCACATGGCAGTATTAGGCTACCTAGAATACAGCATGACACTGGAAAAAAAACCAAAACAACCCCCAAACCAACATGTAATAAGTCAAACTAATGAGATTCAGAGAAAAAAAAAGGGGAAAACTCTTTAAGTGGCAGAATGGAGAGATCGGTTTGGGAGGAAAGCTTGAGAGAAGTGAACGAGCTAAATGATAATCACAAATTTGTGTGGGTGCTTGGGTAAGGAGTAATCCCAGCTACCAAAGGCTTGCATGATGCCAACTGGCCATTTATTGTGTGCATGAAAGCTTTCTCTAGCATGAGAAAATCTGGCCAATATATCTCAAAAGGGAATGCAATTTCGCAGCAGTGCTGACATGATGGTCTGTGTCCCCATGAGAAGAAGCTGGTCAGAGGAGCTTGCTGTCTGAGTATCTGGAAAAATTCTTAGTAAGGCAGTGGATGGTGGGATAGATTCAAAAGAAATAATGGTCAGTTGGTTGCTGGAGTCATTTAAACCTGGAGTGGAGAACAGCACAGAGAACTCATTGCAAGTTACAATCCCCTGTACTTAAGAGGCCTGACTAGATCAGTTCTTAGATCTTTTTTCATCTCTATGTTTTAATGATTATATAGTCATTTGATCCCAGGTGATTCTCTTGCCCGGAGTTAAATCTTCAAATAAAATATTTTATAAAGACAAATCTGGATAGTTCATTTGCATGCTTGTTTTGAGAAGCACACATAAGCAGAACCTTTCATGGCAGTGTCTGCTGCCTGGCTACCATCATGGGAGTATTAGGAATTGGCTTGAAATATAAATTTAAAAATAAGAAATGAAAATGGTTGGTTTAAGATACAAGCCTTACGCTGAAGATCCCAGAGGTATAATTATATTAGATGTAGGCACATTCCTTCAATTTTTTTTTGACATTTTTCTATTGCCTTTTTCAGCATTTCCAGTAAGACTGTACTTGAATTATTCTTTTCTGTGAGCGGGTGAAGGGTAAATATATCATATTACATATAACTATATTATGTTATATAGAAACATATCAGATGTTTATAAATAAAATAGTTAAAAGCATTTTTTTTTATTTAATATTTATCTATCTATCTCCTAGAGAATTTTCATTGTCCTTTAAAGACCCTAGTATCTTCCTTTTGAAAGCCCTGCTTGTGCTTGTCCAAGACCAAGATCTCTTTATAAATGTCTGTAAGAAGTTAAAATACTTGAGTCTCAAATAATTTATAAATTATTGCCTCTGAACAGGTACTGGCAGAACATAAGGCCAACATAATTATAGAGGCACCTGTCCTGTTGTCATCCCTAAATTTCAGTTTGTTTGTGGTATAAGATTTCATCAGTAAGAGCAAGGTCTGTCAAATTACAGCATGGACTGAGAGCTAGTTTGGTGTCTCTGAGGTTTTTTGTGTGCCTCCTTGGTTACTGTGCACACCACAGAGTTATACATATATGCACATACAGAAATATGTAAATATAAACTATATATATTTCATAGGATACAGGTAAAATATTTGTGTCTATGAGAAAAAAAAAATGGAGAGAAAAAATATGTGCTTTCAAAAATATAAAAAGGAAAGGAAAAAGTATAAACAGCCATCCCTAATTCAATTTTAACTTTCTTTTTTCCTGATAATTTCCAATTATGAAATGCATAGCAAACACCTCTTGCTGATAAGACCAACATTCAATAATATGCATTAGCATTAAATTCATATTGAGAGTAAACATGTAGAAAAAAATAGTTTGGTGCATTATTATTATTTTATTAGTGCTCTAAATTTTCAGTTTACAATGTGAGGACAATTAAAGCAAACAAACAAACAAAAAAAGAAAAATAATACATGAGACAGCAAAACCATGAAAAACATTTTAAGAACCTTTGAACATTTAATATTTAATCTTTAATATTAAATAACGTTAAACATATTTTACTATATTATTATTATATTTAAACATGGAAATACATCTAATATTTAATTTTCCAGCCTTTATAAAGCCCCAACAGCGTGTACAGTCAGATGTGTGAGCTACAAGTTGGGTGAAGCTGTTGTGGGGCAGAGAATGAGGGAGGATGGAGGAGTGTGGCTCTTCAGTTTAAGGGTCTTGGACACGGACCAAGAGGTTGCTGGGTCTCATCCTGTGTCTGTCTCTGTGTTTTCTCATGTGTTCTTGTTTGATCCAGCACTACCATGCCATGTTTCATGCCCCCAGCTGGATGTTGGCATGGGTAGGATGCCACGAAGGGTTGGTGCCAGGTGTGGGTATTGCTTTATTCACAGCTCCTGTGCCTCTTGGTTCCTTCCCAGTTCACTTCTTGTTTTCTGCCTTCTTGGCCTTTTTCCATGATTGATGTCTTTTCCTCCTTATCAGGGCAGAGGAGGATTCTGCTATCAGAAGCAAACACAGGGAGCAAATACATAAATGCTGCTCTTAGGATGAGAGCTTCTCTGTCCTTGAGGGTAACGCAGTGCAGGAGAAGAGGATGCTGCTGTTTTGGGGCATCAGTGCTAGAATTCAACCTTTACAAACCAGGGCATATTTTTAACCTTTTGATTTTGAATGTCGCCAGTGATGTTTAATAGAAAATAGAATTAATTTGGATTTGCCATGATATAATATGAGATCAGAACTAAGCACACTTCCCCCTTCCTCCCTCTCCCCCCCTCCCCCCTTTTTTTGGCATCCCTGTTTTGTCCCTTTTTCTTTTTTTTTTTTCATTGAAATAGGAACATAAGAAGGTTTCCTCATCCATGCATTTTTGCAATGCTTAGTGATTATCTGAGGCTGCTAGTTTGAAAACTCTATTGCAGAAAAAACCTTAAAGTATGGTAGGTGATGGCAGAACTATGATTATCAAAAGATAACCAGGTAGCTATTATGAACATCCTATTTCTCTGGTTGGTTCACTCTCTACCAAACAGCAGGAATGGATTTGTAAGGTATATACTTATGGAGAAATAACAGTGCAGTGATTAAGAAAATTAGAAGCTCTTCAGCCAACCAGAATGTAAAGGATTGTAAAGCTAGGTATAAAGTTTATCCAGTAATTGAACACATCTGCACAGTGATTTACAAGAGGGAATACATTTTATTACAAATTCACTAAAAAAACCCCATTTTGTTATGTATTTGTGAATTTTATTTTTTTATAGTTATAGGTTGAAATTCCAGATAAAATTTTATTCAGTATTTTGTGAATGTGGCTAGAAATGGATTATTGCATCAAGGGCTGCAGGGTTCTGAAATTGCTGCTCTGAAATGTTAAGGTCTGAAACTAAAGCTTCACTTTTCTTGATTAAGTATAACATGATTTTTCCTACATGGTCTTCCTTCAAGTTAGGTATAAAATGTAAGCATTGATTAATAATGGGCCTTTCTAGTTTCGGGCAGATTATAGAAAGACTATGCATATTTAATCAGCATTTCACAAAAAAAATTTTAAGGTTTTTTTTTGTTTACCAAAGACAAAAAACCTACTGAAGGAAATAACACAAATTCTACCTTAACCAGTTATGATATGGGAAGAATTTTTATCTTTTAAAATTTGTCAATGTGTGTTCATTATGATTTGTAAATTTTATATTCTATACAATGTGAATTTCTTCAGTGTTCTAAAATAGAAATAATTGAAATATTCCAGTCTGTTGATCCTGACTTATAAATCAAGATGAGAATAAAACCATATTCCTGTTTTATTTCCAAAGCCATTAGAAATCAGCATCCTTATCATAACACGCAGCACATGTATGTCTGTATGTCACTATGTGTACATGTATATGTTTATGTGCATGAAGTATAGGTATAGGTGTGTTTACATATAAAATCCTTCATAAGTGTTTATGAATTAATCTTAAGGTAAAGATGCATTTGCTTGGACTGCTCACTTTTTTTTTTTTTAATTTTAAAAAAAGGAGAGAAATTTCTCAACTGTGTAAATGTCTTTCACAAGGACTTGAGAGAGGACCTTACTTCACCATAATAGTATATATATATTTATTTTAAAAATTATATTCTACATTTTGAGAAGGCTTGAGAGAATCCTTGTTTGTTAAAAACTGATACATATTAAAAAAAAATTAGAAATTCTGCTCTCTCTGAAGAATATAAATGCCCAAGTTTTCACTGGGAAATGTGCCTGTTGATATCAGCTTGAGTCAGTACTGGGCACAGCTGAGTTGGTGCTGCAAGTGTCTAACTCTGAGCATGTTGATACCAGGATATTTATGGAAAGAGCTGAAGTTCAGTATAATTTATGAATGAAGATGTTTAGTGTGCTTTAACACCTGGCACAATTGTTTTGTAAAAATGTGTCTTTTCTTTAGACATGACCTTGATGTGTAGGTGGACTATGAACACATTTGGCACTGCTTGGCAGCCACTTTGTACCTTACTCTGAATTGATGAGTTTTATTCTTCTGAATACTGGCAACTCAAGTTTTTTGGGTTTTTTTGTGGTTTTTTTTTAATTTTTTTTTTTTTAAATTTTTAATCTTAGCTGCACATTTATGTTACAACTGTCTTACCTTCAGTGAAGAAAGTCCAACAGCATCTTGACAGCTAGTGTGATGACATTAGGAGAGTGAAGCTGTTGAAAGACTGGCAACCGGGAAAGAAAAATATATTTAAAATAAATTTTAATCAATTACACACAGATTTTTTTACTTATTTCAGTAACCAGGGCCCAGTTTAAGAAAAGGATTGATTTTAATTTTTTTCTCTTAATTAAGAGGTGACACATGGAAGATTTAGAAATTCTTGAACAGAAGTATAGAGTAGTGAATATTCACCCTCGTGGTCCTAATATTTGAGCATATGAGAGAGAGTTGTCCAGCTCTATTTAAAATGATGAAGTGGCAGGGTCTGTGCTCTTCAACTCAAGAGCTGCTTGAATACTCACTCAAGAGGTGAGTACTCACAGGAAGCAAAACTTGTGATTGGCAGTGGTGACTGATAATTAAATAGGTCATCTTCAGTAAATTTCAAATAAACTGAAGCTTATGGAATCCAAGCTTGTGTGTCAGTGCCTCATTTGATCAAAAATCTTTTTAAAGCTCCTCAAAGCATCTTATTCTTAAATTCATTCCAGAGCAGCATCTTTTAAGCCTGGAGATCTTCTGAATAACTAAAAGAAGTATTAGGTGAATGCCTATTTAGAAGGCAATATATTCTCTACTAGATATTGGTTTAGTTGAAGATAAAACTAAATTCAAATATTTATCTGCAGTAATTCTCGGAAAGGTCATCAGTTTTTGGAAAGCCCTGATATAACTTATTTTAGCCAGCCATGATAAATAAATGAAATAAATCCACAGAGGGTAATTTTTCTGTAGATTCTAAGCAAATTTATTGGAGCAGACAGGGAGAACTCTTAACCCAAAGGTTGTTGCCTCCCTTCCAGGCAGCTGGGAAAAGGGTTTTGTAGTACTTCAGACACAGAGCAGTGGTTTTCAGGAATATAAACTTGTGTGAGTATCCTTTCAGTAAGGGTAGCAACTGAAGCTGGATTTCAGGATAAGGGTGACAATTTTGTCAGTTGGTTAAATATCAAAGGAAATAAGTGCTGAATCTTCATGCTGCTGGGGTCAAGCACGTTAGTCAGCAGACCTTCATACTAAGGTCTTATGACAAGTTTATCCAGGAAATAAACCTTCAAAACCAAGAAACTAGAAAGAAGTTTTCTTCAGAAATGAATCACGGTGCACAAGACTACCTTGTTCCTAAATTCAGCCATTTAATTCCAGTCCCATTTTAAGGTATTCTAGTTTCATCTTGAGTGGACTCAGCTGACGATTTTACATCTTCAAAAGCATATTCCTAAATTCCTAAATTAAGTAAAAGTAAATTCTTTATATATGATTATAAGGGTTACTTCTTCTTTGTTTGTTTATTTATTTATTCATTTATTTATGTATTTTTAAATATATGTCTGTAACTAAGGGAAAAGAATCCAACCAATGTGGTGTACATAGGTTGGGTGCATATTAAAGTTTTTTAAGCACTCGTATTTTGGCCAGGTTGGTTTTCTTTTGTTTGGCTTCTTTTTTGCTTTTTTTTCCAAACCTTTTAAAAATTTACTTTATTTTTATAAACCCTCAGGATCCAGGAAAGACAGCTCTGCAAAAAGTAAAGGCCTTTTGTGATATGCTCATTTTAATTTTAATGGCAGCTGATACTCTTCAGCACCTTGTAGTAGAACCTCAAGAAGCTCGAAGGCCTCCAATTTCCTTCTCAAATGTAGGGGGGAAAAAAAATAAAGTAAAATCTCAAGACAGAGGTGATGTGCCTCAAGAAAATTTCTTTTCTGTCCCAAATCTATAGATCAGTGAAGTGTAGTGTAGGGCATCAGGAGCTTCTGACAAAGGGAGCTTCATCTGAAATCTGAAATATCCTTTCTGAGCTTTAATACTGAGGTAAATGGCAAACACAGAACCAGTGGAGAAGATCAGGAAAAGAGATGTGTGGGAGATTTGCAGCAGGCAAAATCTTCCTGATCTACTGGTGGGGACATCTTGAATAGATTTACATGAGTCTGAGCAAATATGTACAGAGCTGCCAATCAATCATCTCTGTTACTTGGTGCTCAGATCTCCCATGGTTGGTCTGAGGGCTTTTAGCTGGTGAGATCCCACATGGGCAGAGAGAGGTGTTGTTGGGCAGCTGAGCTGGGTTTATAATTCCTGTCCCTTCTCAGATTTATATCAGATTTGCTTTTTGTAAATATGATTTGTTGGCAGCTCACTAGTGAGTAATTCACTGGCTTTCTTCCTCCTCCAAGATTGAAATGTGTTGTGTGGGTATCCAAACTCTTGAATTGCTGAAAAAACAGCCAAGCCCAGAACCCAAATTTTGAGCTGCAGGGTATCAGCACAGTTATTCTGTACATTTCTAACCTGTTTATTACTGAAGGATTGATACTTTCACTGAAGGCATGTGCTGTGCCTTTGTTGAATTAGATCAAAACAGAAGAAAGTAGGAATGGAAGTGTTTGAGAACAAAGTTGGTGGGAAGAAAAAGATTGCTATTGAAGACTTCTGTGTTTGCTGAAATGTTTTTATTTTCTTCCAGGAAAAAAAAAAAAAAAAGTTTGGGCTTATTGCTATTGAATTATATCTCTCTGTGTTCTAATATTGCTGCATGGGTCTTGAAGGGAAGATTCCCACTATCACCTTTTGTCTCTCAGAGTTCTAGACCTATCATTAGAGTTGCATCATTTCAAGTGCCTGCACACTGCAAAAACAACCTGGTGCATAAAGGACAAAAACACCAATATTTTGGTGTTGCAAGACTTCTAGGGAAACATGTTGCAAGACTTATATATCTGGAAACATGATATTGCAGTTAGATTTTAATGTGCCAAATTAAGAAATCATGGGAAAATGACTCTTTGTCACTTAGGTTATTTTATAGTTGCATTTGTGTTCTAGAGAACAGAATACACCTTTATTTCTCACAGAGAAAAGAACTAGGAGTCGGTTTAAATGGAAGAAAAAAATTGAAAAGAAAGAAAATTATAGAAAAAAACAGGAGCTGAAAATTAGAAAAGATTAAAGGATAACTGAGCATGCTGGCTAGCATAACTATGTTAATTTAAATTATAATGTCATGAGCACCTAACTCAAGAAATTATCTTCACATAGAAATAATCTAGGAAATGTGACTTCACTCTCAAATTTTTAATGTAGATATATTTTTGCCTAGACTAAGCAATAATCTAATACCCGTTTTTCCACTGTTTTTCATTTCTCCATTTTACATATCCACTTCAGACATCATTTATACAAGTTTGGACAATAGAAATAAAACCATCATCAGTGACTAATGTACTTAAAATGTGGCTCAGTAATGTAGACCAAGGTTCTTTCTACTATGACAATAGTAGAAAGCAATCCTAATCTTGTCCTGAAAACTGGGTCCACCAGCTGGTATTCAAGAAACTGACCCAGACACAGAGTCAAGATGTTCTCTTTAATATCAAATTTTGTGCAGAAAAGGGAGCAGGATGATGTTCCACAGTGTTCCTGAAGCACAGAAACACATCAAATTTCTTTATCTCTAATTATTTTCCACCACTTTTATACATGAATAGTTAAGTTCTTTGTACTTAAAAGGTTTCACCACGCATGCTCAGAAAGTGAGGGGCTTTTGGTTAGCAGACATCCCTCCAGCCTGCTGGTATTTTAGTGTGGTAACAGGACATTAATATGCTGATTAGGTGTTAATACAGTGAGTGCAATTAGCCAGTGCTTTCTACCTAGTGCTCAAAGCAAGCTAAATTGTGCTCCCTTCCATCCCTTTCATCTGTCTTGCAGGCTTATGCCCCAAGGATGGGGCTGCTGATTCCTTGGGATGTGGTTTTCTCTAATTTCTGTTTGAGTGTTATGTAAGCTCTGTTTTTGTTCTGAGTGTCTCTTTGTTTTCTTTCACATGATTTCCCCCCCAAATTTTACTTATTTCCATATTCAGGACATCATTACTGATTTCCCTTCTCAGAAATTCTTAGTCTAGAAAAATGAACAGACAAGATCATATCGACATTTATTTTAAAAAGTGATTTTAGTGACAATAATCACTATCAGTTTTAGCTATGATTTCAGGCAGTCCATATCAACAGAAATTTAATTCAAATCCACACTCCTAAGCCCACATCTATTATTCCACACAGACAATAATGCAAACTTTATTTTCTGAGTTAATTTTAAGTTTGCATCCCTTCGCTGAGAATATCTGATTTTTCCCTGCACTGGACTTGGGCACAAAGAGCAAAGCCCTTGGAGTTTTTATTTGCAACTTTGAACTTAGTGCAATTATTAAATGAGTTCTGTTCTCAGGGGAAAAAAAAGATATAAAAAACCTTTTCTGAAACTAAATTAAAATAAAACCTCAAAATCAAACAACAAGAAAAACCAAACCCATACCCTGCTTTTTTTCTTGACTGTAAAGTGAAAAATATTCTCAGAAACATATTCATGTAAGACTGATGTGTACTAGCCTAAAATAAGGATGGCAGCTATTTTTCAGATGGATGACAGCATTTTGTGAAGTTTTAAAAAATGCATTTCTTCTGGATACATTTTGTATCACAGATGAATTCCCAAATTAATCTTTTAGGGTTTAGGTATTCTGATGGCTTTTTAATTTTTTTTTAATCTAACAACATGGAAAATAAAATGATAATCACATTTCTGTGAGCTTTGTAACTTTCACGGATACCAGTGGTTGTTATAGTTTAAAAAGTAATCCTAAAAATGAAAATGCAATATACCAAATCAACATACAAATCTAATTAACAAATTTCAAAACAAAATCAAAATAGTGTTTCAAACAAGGCAGTATTTTTATGGTAGTCCACAGAAAGACACTGCAAAATACAATATAAATATCAATGGCAGTGGTCAGTGTACCAGTGGTGCAGGAGTTTTTTTGAAATTAGAAGTTTGTTTTATGAACATTTAGAAATGTAATTATACTGCTAAAATAATAACAGCAAAGGAATATTTCTTGATATTTGCATTTTTTGCACAGCAAGAAATCTACAGAAAGGAATGTGGCAAAAATCTTGTAATGGATAATTAACATGAGTTTGGTTTTCTTGTCTTTTCAATCCACTTAAACTCTGTTTCTTTCTCCTGGTGTAACTGGAAAGTAACAAGAAAAACCCAGACATTTTCTTTTATATTTGGCTTCAAGGGGTTCATTCAAAACATCCAGTTTTGCCTGAAAGTGTCATTAATTTCTTGATTATCTCAAAAATTTATCCAGTCATCTTGGGTCAGATTATGCCATTGATTTTTAACTAGATTTCCCCACTGACTCTAATAGGAATTTCTTAAAAAAAAAAAAATAAAATCTATTGCCTGATTGGGATCACAGTGGTAAGATTCCTTTAAAACAATAAAGTTGAAGTCTCATAAATATAGGAAAAGTGGAAGTACTGATAGGCACTGATATGAAAGCTGGAAAATTAAAGAAGAGTGGATAACAAATGATATTCAGAAATAGAAGATGAGTCAAAGGTGACTTTTTGGCTGCCAGGTCTTCTTCAGGACACACACTGAAAACTAACATTTTTCTATTTCTTCTTCAGCCTGAGGGAGGCCTCAAAGACAGAGAGCATTGCTTTTAACTTTGTTTGGTGGGTTTTTTTGGTGTATTTTAAAGAATGTTGGTGGGGCAAAACAAATAGGGTTGATGAGAGAAAACTGCCATTATTTTTCTTAATTACACGGACTCTGTGAACTATACCCCCAGAGTTACTCTAAATTCAGTATTCTGCCCAGGGACACTGCTGGTAAATAATTAAGACTGCTACTGACTTAACTAAGCCCAGTTACATCTCTAAACATTCCTCTGAAAATCACTGTCTCAACGTTTCCCTGGTGATGGTGTTTTATGTGGAGGACCTGGTTCAGCCATCCTGACTTTCATGGTGTGATATTACTTGTGCACTGAATTTCACTGGGGTGAAAAGGCCAAATTCTAATCTCCTCTGTACAAGGGGTACATCTTGAGTAAAGATATCAAGGTCAGAGGAGTTACTTTAGATTTACTGCAATGTAAGTAAGAGCTTATAGGGTATATTCACACAAGATTTATTTGTGCTTCTAAAGGTTGCATGCTTGGGCAGCTAAGGTTTCTCTTAAACACACAAATTTCATCATTCATATCATGTTTTGCATGCATTCCTAATTTACTTATTTCCCATAAGTTATTTGTTTAAAACCCACAAGTAAATGTAAACTCTTTAAAATCTTTGAATCTGAGGAGGCATTATGGGGAAATTTTTTTTTTTTCTTTTCCTCAAGAATGGTGGTTTATTTCTTCTCCCAGAGATCTCATATGAACTCACTCCTGTAGTATATATGCCAGCATGCTCTGCTAAAAATGGGTCTGCCTTTGACAGATGTGGCCTTAGGCATGCAGAAGCTGTGACATTCATGGGCATAATGTATGAAAGCCTAAAATGCAGAAGGTGCATCTTCCTGATTTTCTCAAAATAAAGTGATGGAAGCACACCAGCTTTGTAGAAGGATATTCAGCCTCCACAAGAAACCAAATTGTTATTGCTTAGAGCTACAGAAATGGCAAAAAGTAAAAAACCCAACAGATAAACAGTGCAGTAAATTCAGTGTTGCAAAAGACTTTACTCATTCATCAGTACCATAGGTGATTTGACACAATGGCTTTTTGGCTTTGGGTAAATAAATGCAAAAATAAATACATGTGCCAGGGAACAAAATTGTGCCAGGAAGCAAAACACACTGAAGTCTTTACAGCCGTGAGTGTTCCCATAACAAGAATATGCAGAGTAAAACACAGAAGACAAAAAATGGAGAGAGTGGCATAGACAAGTTTGGTTCCTTCCTGGGCCTTATTTGTTTCATTTAGTTTAACTGGGAAACATTTTGTCTTCTTTTAATATATTTTCCACTTAGTGATTGACTAATGGAGTACCTCTTTAGCACTCTGATTATTATAAACTTAGATATTTTTGAAATATCATCTTTGTAAGAGATTTCATTTTCCCATCTGAATTCTTCTGCTTCACCATCAGCCTCCCCTGGGCTTCCAGAGTCTTAAGATTCACAGCCTGGAACTTCTCAGCACAAGCAAACTCTGGTATGGAACTGTTACCTATCCCACACTTGTCCTGGGTGGAAAAAAGTTTGTCATTTCTTCTGTGGTAAATTATTATCATGCTAGGTGTTTTTTCTTGTCATTTATACTTACTAATAAAAATAATAAATGTTCAGATGTCCATCTATGCCTGAAGTAAACTTTGAAGCTTGTAAGATGTCACAGACTGGTGAAAAGAACCTGGAAGATATTTCAAAGGTGTAATGATGAAAAGCTTATATCAGAAGATAGAAGTGAAAGTCCTGTCTTTGTTTAAGCAAGATAAACACAAGTCATGGAATTGTAGAATTACAGAACAGTTTAGGTTGGAAAGGACCTTGAAGATCATGTAGTTCCAATACCCTTGCCATGGGCAGGGACACCCACCACTACCCAGTCTTACTAGACCAGGTAGTACCAAACCCCATCCAGCCTGGCCTGGCATCCCTGGCTGCCAGGGATGGGAAAGCCACAGCTTCTCTGTGTACCCTGGGCCAGGGTCTCACCACCCTGAAAGAAATTTTTTCCTTATATTTTATCTAAATTTATCCTCTTGCTGTTAAAAGCATCTGCCCTTTTTCTATCACTTCACAAAAACTCCATCCCCAGCTTTCTTGTAGCCCCTTGAGGTACTGGAAGATGCTCTAAGGTTTCCCCTCAGCCTTCTCTTCTCCAGGCTCAACAACCCTGACCCTCTCAGTCTGGCTTCAATGCAGAGCTGCTCCAGCCCCCGTATCATCTTTGTGGCATCCTCTGGACTCACTCCAACAGCTCTGTGTCCTTCTTGCTTTGGGAGCCCCAGAGCTGGACACAGCACTGCAGAGTGGGGAATCACTGCCCTTGACCTGCTGGCCACACATCTTCTTGTGCAGCCCAAGATATGGTTGGTTTTCTAGGCTGCAAAAGTCCAAAAAAGAACAAAATCCAATTTTTTGAAATGAGCACACTGTTCGACAGAAAGAAAAACAACCAAACCCTCCCACCAACACTCTTGGAAGGTATGGAAGGAAACATTTTATAAACAGGAGGAAGAATTACTCAATACATATAGCAGTCCAGAGAAAAAGAAAATTTAAAATCTCAATCAGAACTATGCTATAGATTTTGAGATGAATCTACAAAAAGTGGCACTGGGAGGGGCACTGGGTTTACAGTGGATTTACTTCACAAATATAAAAGGTGTGCCCAGAAAATGCTCTGGAAGATAAAAATGGCAACTAATGCAAGCAACAGCACACTGGGATCACAGAATGATAATGTAAATGTAGCTGAGAGTCAGAGATATTTTTCAAACTTAGTTTTAGGATTCCAGATTTTGGAGTGAAATATTTTGGTCAAAGAAATCGAGGAAATCACAATAAATTTCTGTAATATGAGTCCACTGGGGACTAAAGCAAGGGGTGTTTACTGAAATGTATATCATCATCTAAACATGTTTCTGAAACAAGCACTGAAGTTTGTAAGTTGTGAAAATATATTTTGCATCAATTTTGTATCATTTACATAATTAGAACTGAGGTTTTCATATAATGATTTTCAGTTACCATTTGCAATGCTTTTGCATTTTTCTCGTATTACATTTTTACCTATAGAGTCAGATTAACTTTATTTGGAATAAACTTTAATTCATACTCTCTATATATCAATATTTTAACAGTTACTTCTCTGTCTTTATGACAACACTCCTTTGAGTTAACACATAAAAACTACCAATTCTGCCTATCCATTAAAACTTTGTTAAAGCTGTCTTAAGGTATCCTCCTGACATGCAAATACCAGAGCAAAGCTGATGTATCCCATCTCTCTGCTACTGGGGTTTTAACAGCTCCTTTGAATAGCCTTGCTCAAAATACTTGTGCCTGGTTGCAAGAGTGAAACAATATGTCCCATGTAGTTGCAAATGTCGAGTCTCAGGAAAAGGTTCATCTTCTGTTTAAATCATAGGATGCATCCGGAAAAAAGCCTGGCATTATTTTCCAAGTGTTCGTAGCATTTACAGTCTAAACAAAAGAACACACTTAGCCCCAGGCATTATTTATTAACTCCTAAGTAAATCAGTCAGTCTACACTTAATGGTCAAAAGTCAAAGAAATAGTTTAATCCATAAGAAGGCAAATGGTATCTAAATAAACTACTTGATTGTGTGAAACTCACTTTCATAAGCAATAACCAGTATGAGACTCCACCAATGTATCAACTATCTCTGGACAACCTGAGTAGCCACAGTTATATTACATGATAACTACAGATAATTAATCAACAAGTAAAAGGAAAAAAGCCTCTTTCTCTGGACTGATAACTTCATCATTCTTGTGTGCAAAAGGTTTTTCTTCTGTGCAAAT
The DNA here is from genome assembly GCF_003957555.1 of Calypte anna. NCBI lineage: Eukaryota > Metazoa > Chordata > Aves > Apodiformes > Trochilidae > Calypte > Calypte anna. The sequence continues at coordinate 70,010,607 of NC_044274.1, read as the reverse complement.
AGTGCTGGCCAGCTGCAGAGTCAGGATGAGCTGATCCAGGATATCAGTTCCCATTTTTAAATTCCATTGGATACATAATTTTTACAGGACTAGTGGAAACTGCACCTGTTACACCAGTGGTTAAAAATTAATTTAGATTGTCATTAAAGGTTTTGTATGGGGAAAAAAAAAAAACAACAGTAGAGAAATTTTATTAATATAAAGTATATGACAGAGTATGGTCCCCCTGCTGTAAAAACTAAAGATAACTTAAACTTAGGAATTTTAGGGAAGATCAATAATTGTATAATTTTAGGGTTTCAGTGCTTTAAACCCCAGCAAATTTGATTGAAACAAGATTTCTTTAAGCTACTTTCCAGGCATATTTCTTTAACATAACTAATCAATGGATCAGGTATTCCGCTGAAATTTTTAAAAGAAAGTTTCTTTCTAAGCTGTAAGGGCACTATGAAATCATAGAGCCCCTTCTTCTGTAAAATCTGATGTAAGCTGTGCATCTATAGTCCATTTTTGTAAAATTTAATCCACTCTTCTTTGAGACAGAGGAAGACTGTGTATGTCTTCTTTTAATATTTTGGGGGTCTGGGGGTCTGATTTTCACAGGGATCTTCTCTTTATGTCTTCCTATTTGATTTTGCTCTCTGCCCAAGTTTCAGAGAAGCTTTTCTGCCTCTTTCTTCCTCACACCTATTGACTTTCCCACTCTTCTCATTCATGTACTGGTGGATGATTCTTCTCTTACATTAGTGAAGTATCCCTGACTCTAGATCACTTGTGCCATGAGGTTTTATGGTTATCTGTCACACCAGCAGACAATTTCAAATTGTTTCAGTGATTTTAATAAACAACCTGGCATAAATATGAAAAAAATCATGCCCTCTTTGATGCAAATAGGAAAACCTGTATGTTGCTGGAATCATTATTCAAAGACTTTTCCAATTGTGACAAGAATAACATACTAAAATTACAGTGCATTTTATGTATATTTAACCCTCATAAAAATCAGTAAAAGGTGAGACAAATTTACAGCCCTGCATGGTAGGAAACATCTCAAGATTACCTCAACATGTGCATATGCATTTTGAAGAGATGGAATATAGGGATTTTAAAGACAGGCTAAATAATTTCAGCTCTTTTGTTATTAAAAAAAAATGTAATGTATTGCTTGCAATGTCATAAAAGGTTTTTCTTAATGTTCTGTTAAAATCCCCCAGAATCCTTAAAAATTCTGTTCCAATAGTAATATGTGTAAACCCAAGATTTGCTATTCTAGTGCACAAGTATGCCATTAATAGGACACTATTGCCATCTCTTACTGAGTTTTGGGGTGCTGTTTCTTGGTTTTTTAAAATTAAATTCCAAAGTCATGTCTCAGAATTCTTCTTATTCTAAGATACTGCACGTTTTCATTTTTGGAGGATGGAGGGCAGAGTGCAGATTGCACTTCACAGGACAGTGACAGTGATAGAATGCAGCTTGGAAATGCTGCTCTTTGCACTTTTTACTCTTCTTACTCTACTTTGAGGCTCAAGTTTTTGATGTTGCAGATCCAGGAACAACATTATTACAGTTACTTGGCTTTGCATGGAGACTCCTCTGCTGCTTCATGTTGTAGCAAGACTATTTTAATTCATATTAACTAGCACAGAAATATTTAAAAGTATTTTTTCTTTATGTTCTCTGAGGAAACCATTTTTTTAAAATTGCACAAAAAAAAAAAAAAATCAATAATGATCAGAGAGGGGTTTTATTAGAGTTTTTTCTTCAGGGTCACTCTCAGTCCAAAACAAGATTTTGCACTGGGAAAGATAATGCAATTGACTACTCTCAGACATTTGTACTTTTATACAAATGCCTTTAATTCTGATTTTTTACTTGTGTTGCATGGTGCACAGTATTATCTTGCTGTCTGTAAAGTTACCTATACTTACATGACCTCTTGTTTCTTATATCCCAAGACTTGGAATTTCCAAAACCAATGTGTAGTTTGTCCTGTGTGAACATGTAAGTACAAAAGTACTAATATTAGCATATATGGTACTTCCACTTTCTTCCCAGGTATCAAGGACTTACCTACCTACACTTTCACAGGTCACACCAAACTTCATAGAGGATTTTTGCTAAAATAATATTTGTGGTTTTGTATTCTTGTTCTATTGCTCTGACTCTATTCAGTTCAACAGAAATCAGAGGTGATGAAGACCTAATTAGTAACTTTTCTAATGCTTTTCCATCCCACTATAGCATTGTTCACTGAAGTATTTTCTTCAGTGTTTTGTCTTGCAAAGAACAGGATTATTTCCCCAGTGAAACTTTTCAACAGTCACCATTAGGAACATTTTCCCTTTTGTCCAGCCTACATTTTCATTTTATTCCTTTCATTCAGATACTTTTATTTAACGATAATGATCTGACAGTAGTAGTGTATCATCTTTCCAGATACATTCCCAAACTCTTCAAGCCTAGTTCTGCAGTTATTACTCATGCACGATGTCCTACCAGCAATGAAAATTTAGTCTCCAGATACAATTCTGCATAAGGTGCTGAGCAGCTCCTGCAAAGTGTTGCATGTCTTCCAGTTAAATTCAGGCCTTTTGCCTTTGTCTTCAAACCTCTCCATGACATTGTCCCACCTTATTTGACCTGGACATTTGACCTGCCTCTGCCCCCTCTTGTCTCCTAATGATGTTACCCCCGGTGCCCTGCTTGTCTGCTCCCCTTCTCCTCTGTGGCATTTTGTCTCCTGAGTTCCATTTGCATAGAGCATCCTCAGTGAATGGAATTACAGAAAAACCCATTATCCCCTTAGCCTGAGCAAAACACCAGGTTTCGGCATTAAAAATAAAACAACAGGAGTCATGGTTTTGCATATCTTGAATTATTTTATTTTATTATTTATTTATTATTTAGCATTTAGGTTATAAACACTATAATAATATATCAAAAAAACTAAGGTAAACTTGCTTTTGCTAAATCCTTAACTACTGTTATTTAATTTTTTGCCATGAGGTTTTCATCTCTCATTTTATCCTGTTCTCAAACTTCTGTTGAGATTGTAGCACACGTGAACTTTTCTGGGAAAAGAAGATGTTTGCTTTGTTTCTTAAATGCTTAAAAGTGATATTTTGCATTCTTAGAAGAAAAACAGCAGTAATATTAGTTTTATGTTGAAATTCCCGTAGGGAAAAAAATCTGCAATTTTCAATGGGGGCTTTGTGTCAACAACAAAAATAGCTTGAGCTTCATGTAAATAGATGCATAGAAAATAATTAGAGGAAAACATTTCTGGGTGGAGCTCAAACATCATTTTGAGTAGAGGACACAGGATAAATTCCTCTGTATCTGTTAGCACTTTTCAGTTGAAAAAAAATAGGCTCAAAGAATTATTTGGGTTACTGTATCAATGACTTAACCTGCCTGACATGAACTACAGAAGTACTTGCTATCACTCTGAGAAGGTTTTGAGCTTCTGCAAATTAACAGCTATTTGCTCAGGAGTTATGGGTGCCTTTTTATAAGCTCTCTCAAAGCTATTTGCCAGGTAAGTTTATATATATAGAGATAGATAGATAGATAGATAGATAGATAGATAGATATAGATATATATATGTAGTGTTCTCTGTTGAAAGTATCCTCAGAGTTTCCAGGCTGACATGGGTATTGAATCTGAACACGAGTCTGATTTTCACTGAAATGTTTTTTGAGAACAGTAAGGCAGAAATCTCCATTGTGAATGCAGTGATTGAGTGGCAAGAGGGGAACTTCAGTCAAGAGTCACTTTAATTTGATTTATCAGGAAAAACACCACCTGTTTTCCATGTTCTTTCTCATCTTGCCTGGAAACAAATCTGGGAAGAACATCTTCTCCTGGCTTTAGCCCTGGTTCTGTTTTCTCTTATTGCTTTCTGCAACTCCTTTGGGAACTGTCTTGGGTTTATTTTTTCATTTGACCTGACATATGTATCTCTCAGTTTTACAAGAAAACATTTATTTGTTTCCCTGATATCTAAATTTTATTCTATGTTTGCCTCAGGCTTTTGTTTAATTATCTCTGGGCAGAGGCCTATGCTTTCTTATGGCTTCCCCATCCTGTGAAACATCTTTAGATTGTTATCACTTGAAAGTTTGGAGAAAGAGTCCTCTGTTAATGGAAATGAAGCCAAATTGTTTTACAGTTATTTGTATACTGTAATTCTCACAGGTCTTTAGACCACAAAATAAATGGTAAGAAAAAAATGAATTTTATAATTTATTTGGTTAATGGGAAAAAATTGTTTTAATATTTATTTTTAATTCATATTCTTATTTTTAAGAACTCATGATTTGACATTTTTGCCAAATTCAGCCCTTTACAAACCAGCCTCCAAGGAAATTATGATTACTTCAAAGTTGATTGAAATGTATTAAAATTTACTTGAAATTAATTAAAAGTTAATTTGTTATAATAGAGTGTCTTAGCACCTTTGTTACTTGTCTTTGTCTTTTTCTTCAAGCCTATAAAAAATTCATTCCAAAACTTTCCTAAAACTTAGTTATCCTTACATTTGGGATACAAAAAGATCTCTCACCATGGTTTTGAGCTACCTTAATGCCTCTACAAAATTTTCATTAAGAGGGTGAGATTATAATCCTCCATTTATACCAAACTCCTCGTCCTACTTTAAAAACACATTGATATTATTTATTTAAAAGAAGAGAAGCACAGCCTCAGAAGCACAACAACAATCTTCTTCATATTGTTGTGTTGCACTACAGACAAGGCTGTTTTGTTTCTAATTTTTTTCCTTTCTCTGATTGATCTATGATTATTTTTCACCCTACTCAGAAATATTTGAGTCCAGGAAGCAGATCAGAACAGGGACTGATTTCTCAGCTGTGGGATCCCGTGAGTGATGGTGAAAACCAAGTCAACATTTGCAATAGATTTTGTGATGGGAAAATTTGTGTGATTTAAAGCATACACTCATTAAAGCAAAATGTGAATTAATATAATATAATGAATATATATATAATGAATAATGTAGTGAATATAATAAATGTATGTACTGGATGAATAGGAAAAACTCAGAGTGCCAGGTATAGTCATAGTGGGTGGTGACTTCCATATTATTCAAATTTATGTTTCTTTTTCAACAATAGAGTAATAGTAATTTTGTTCTCAGTGAAGACATATTTCTGGAAGAGTGGTGCAACTGGCTGTTCACTTGAATATCTAGTTAACTCTCACTTATGCAGAATCATGCCAGATGCTGAGCATGAAACCAACTGGTAGCACCTATTGCTTATCTCAGCCACTGACACGACCCAACTTTACTTAGTTTATGAAATATGGGTGCTTGGTTTGACTACAGATAATTATACATCCTTGTATCACTGAACAGCTCTTTTTCTAGACAAGTGGTTACAATATTTAAAACTTTATGATGGTTTCTTTAGTACAGTCTGAGCTTATACAGGACCTACTGTGTATATAATAAATTTTCCTATGAAATGCTTTAATATTTTTTTGCAACTTGCTAATATTTTGAAGTTGTGATGTAGAAGACACACAACTGATGAGATATTTACTGTCTTCCAACCTACATAGGAAAGATACAGGATTTCTCAAGCCTCTAATTTGGTGACATTCTGTGAAATGCCAAAGATAGCAAAGACTTTTTTTTTTTAATCTCTGCTAAATTGCATTGAAAATCTTACTTCAAACATCTTGTTCAGTGTCATCCTTGTTTTCAGAAATGAGAAGCACTCGTTTTTGCTGCTGGAATAAATAAAAGCAGCCACAGAACTTTTAGAAACCAGATTTCCAAGCTTTAAGACATTAATGCTTGTTTTTTTTCCTTACAGCAATAATCAGTTTTAACATTTCAATTTGCTGTAGGAATAATAGTAAAAAAAACCCAACAAAATAAAAAAAACAGCCAAATTACTGTGAGAGTAGACTTTGTTTTCAAGGGTCTTAGGATCTCTTTGCTTGCTTTTTCAGTCAGCAACAGGTGAAGCTGCAGAAAGTGGCAGGTGGGCTTGAAGGGGTTATTTGCATGAGTATTCGTAGTGTCACCTTGAAAGTTCATTTTGGAAAGCTGGACTGAAAAAGAGGCATGCTTTGTCCCAAAATACACGAGGAAGGATAAAAAATATTTGAAAAGAGAGTCAGTGCTGATAACTGGAAGGTATTTCTGGAAGGGCTGGTTTTGCTAATGGAAGTAGTGCCAGAAGTGTGACCAGGCAGGCACCTGGTCATGGAGCCATTGCCTACAGCACAGGATGGTGGTGGGATGATTGTCACATCACTGACACCTGTGAGCATCACCTGGGAAGGGAGAGCTCAGGAGAATGCCTTGCATCACCTCCTGGGGGTCATCATCCTTTCCAGGGTAAGGGGGAGCTTTGGCAGAGGCCATGGTGGAAGAGGATGCATGGTGGGGTCTCCTGGGTCACAGGGCTCACTGGGATGCTGCAAGTGGATGGAAACACAAACTGGAGATGGGGGGAGAGGGGCTGTGGCTGCTATCAGAGCACGAAGGGGCTCTGAAGGATGCTCATTGCCTGCAACAGCAGGATGTTGACATGCAGGAGAATGCTAAAGGGTCCTGTTTCCTAGTGATGGAGATATGAGTGATGTAACCACCTCCTCAATTCAAGTCACTACTGTGAAGCTGTGACAAAGTTCAGACTGAAGTACTGTCATAAATAATTCAGCATTGCTTGAATGGGAAGTATATTTTTTACCCACTCATGGAAAGCATACAATTTCTACATGTAGGCAATATGTGTAATGTTACATGTCCTGATAATTTCATCTAATGAATACTGGAATACACATGCTCTCTCACATCACTCATATTAATCCAAACTCTAAAAATTATACTTCTCAACCCTAAAATTTCCTGCATATTTACATCTCTGCAGGATGTCTTTCTTCTGCTCAGTGTTGGGCCAAAATTAGCAACAACGTTTTTGATTCTATATGTTCTGATTCAGTATATGTGAGTGGAGCTAATCTGACCAACTTGAGAAGTTACAAGGAAATAACTTCAGAGGGGGAAATTAAAAGTGCTGAAGGAAAAAAAGGACAGTGGTTCATCTACAAATCAAGGAAGAACAATCTAGACTACATAAACAGAGGTTTTCATTATTTCCTGGGTTGGAAATGTTGCAATGGACCAAAAGTATCAAGTGCTTTCCTGTATAAAGTATAAACTCATGTACAAATCTGTCCTTACACCAAAATTACAGATGTTACTTACCCATAGTTCTTCTGTGTCAGATTTTCAGTTTGCTTCCTGAATTTCTTTCCAGAGGAAGGTATAATTTCTTCTTTTCTCACAAGGAAATTAAACCATTGCTTTTTCTACATTACAGGAAAATCAAAACTCTAGCTTGGAGTAGAGTATATCTACCTGACTTTCTGGCTCTCTATATAAAGACTTGCATCATACCTGAGTATTCTGCATTTCAGTAACTTCTTTCTTTAATTTACCTGATACACTTTGGAGTATGTCTTGATGCAATTCTACACTGTGTGTGAGGGATGGACACAGTCACACTTGGGAAGGAATTTTGGTACCACCGTTTGGACACACTACTGGGAATTGGGTGCCCACACACCTGAACCAAAGTCTCCATCATTTTTCCAAGTTCTGCGGGGGCTTCTTGCAAGACTACTGATATTTTAGCTCCAGTGCTAAAGGAAGACGTGCCTCATATGGATCTTTGAAACTTTTCCTAGTGAGACTGGAACTGAATATTGTGCCAGTGGCTTGATCTACCCTGTCCTGGCTGCCTGGAGGTGTGAGTTAGCCACTGTTCTATGTGTGATGCTCCCTGGTGATGGAGCAATGAGGCTATTGCAGACCAAAATCAGGCTGCAAAAGATCATCTGGTCCATGGGAATGGCTAAAAAAGTCTAAGCTCATATACAAACTGAAGATACAATGGGATAGTACTGGTGTAGCTCAGAATATCTAGTTTGCTTATATCTGTGTCATCTAAAAAAAAAAATGATTCTTATCTATTTGGTTAGGTATGGGTAGTTTGAAGATTCAGCTGGTGAAACGGCACCAGACCCTATAAAAAATGCAATCTGAGCCACATAAATTGCTGCTCAGTCTTGCAATGCTATGTTATGAATTACCCATGCTCTAAGCGGATTTTATGCCCATCAAATATATTTCTAAAAGAGATTTCTTTCGTGAGCCTCCACTAACAACAATACTATAAAACAGTATAGCTAATTTGAACTATTAATGCTCACAAACAGTCACTGTGGCAAAGAGTAAATTATATTTTTGTTCCCTTTTCACAGGCACAGAAGTATACATAGAGGTAGAGTTTACTAAATATCAGGTACAAGATATTATGAAAATTGGGCTAAATCTAGGGGTTTTCTAGTGCTGTTTGTATACTTAGGGTGCTTGGTACTTCATTTGCTCTCTCTTTCTAATATAAATTAATTTTTATAAAAAAAATGTTAAAAAGCAAAATAGCCTGAACATTACCATGTTATTATTTCTGTCATGCTATCTATAAGCAGAATGGTTTCTCTTCTCTTGGTAGATGAATGCACATCTGCATCAGTGTACTGCACACAGAATCAGGCAGAGCTCTTTCCCTTTAAAGTTTTATTTAAAGTAGCAAAATGAGCACGCTTTACAGCAAACATCTTTTTTTCTAATGCACTTAATAATTCTATGTTTCAGACCAGTATATGGCTAGTGACCTATCTTCCTGAGAGATGTCTGTGTGGAATTATTCCTGGAATTAGACCAGCATGAGGTCTCCTCTACCAGTCTGAGGTAATATTGCTGAAAGGCAAGAAATCCAGAGTGATGTATGTCCAGCTGACTGTGCAGTGACAATGTCAACCCTGGCAGAAGTTCCACATGCCTGGAGCCAGGGGAAAAAAAAACAAAAAACCAAAAAAACTAAGAGAGTGGATAAATCTGGGGACATCATCACTCTATGAGGCATGTTAAACATAAAGTCTTTTCTGGGGGTTATTTATTTGTTGGAGGCAAAAGCTTCTCCAGGTGAGTGGCAGGTTTTATTAACAGTGATAGCCCAGACTTCTGCCACCAAGAAGCATCTTCTTGAAGATAAAGTAATTAGTTATTTACCTAACAGCTTAATGGCAAATATAAGAGCATTGTCAGTTTTTGTCAATTTGTACAGACTTTACAACGTTGGAGACTCCACTGACAGAAAATCAGGCAGTTAAAATGGAGAATGTAGACAGTTAATTTTTTAAGGCTTGATGCTGCCCAGGCCAAAGCCTTCAGTGTGAGAAAAACACTTGAATTATCTTTCCTTTAACTTGGTATATACCAGAAGAGGTTTTGGTTGAAATTTTTGTATGTGGGTGAGCCTGACATAAAACAAGGACAAATTGAGCCCTATCAGGACGTACACACACAAGTAAGAAAAGTAAGGTTTGCCAAGTGATATGCATGGAAACTAATTTGCTTGCTGTAGAATTATTTTCTGAACTGTTTTCTTTAAATGCTCATAACAAAAAGCAGCAGAAAATATTTCTCTGAGGTATATCTGTCTCATTCTTTTTCCTTGAGATTATGGAAATTATGCATGCCTTTTTCACTTTGGAGAACAGTCTGGTCTCAGAAAGATATTAATTATTAGGTAATAACTTTCTCTAATTGTTTCTCCCTTTGGAGTATTTAAAAAATTGGTTATGTTGACAATAGTAAAGGATAATGAATGGTTGTTAAGATAGCAGTCGTACAAGATTAAATACTCACTGCTTCTGCTAATAATTTAATCAAGACAAAATCAGTATGATTTAATGATATTATGGGTACATTATGCTTCTGGTACATTTTTGGGAGCAGCAACAACCTTCAAACATTTCTGCCATCTATGCAACCTGAGAAGCCTGCATCAAGACACTCGAATTATTATCAGATGACATTAAATATCCCAAACTCACTGCAAACAATGTACAAATCCTTCATGTTCAGAAATTCCACCTACTTTAAAGGTTTCACCTGATTTCAGTGGGAATTCTGTGAAAAGGGCATTGAAAAACAGTTTCTCAATAATAGAGAAATCCTGACTTCAAAAATACAGATCAAAAAAATCAAATGCATTTTAAGAAAAAGCTTGAACACAGATGTTTTTCACAAGCTTCCCAGCGATTTCTTTCAGTTATAAAATTTAATGAATATGTAAATTAATATAAAGTTAATAAATGCCTTGTGTTGTAGAACACCCTTGTGAGATTTATAGGTGTTTTAACACCTCTTAAAGATCAATGCTGCCTCATCTCCTAACAATTGTCTCAACTGCCTACTTGATGCCAAGTCAAAATATGTCACAATACATTTGCACAGGTCTTATTAAGAGGAATTATGCACATAATTACATATGTATTTATATTCATATGTGTGCACAATCCTCTCTGGTTTCTGGTGTTCTCTAATTCTAGAAGCAAACTAAATACTTATGTTGCTTTTGAGGTGTTTTCTTGAAGCGTACACTATAATTTATTTAAATTTAAATTTAGCCTCTTGGAAAGGAGTGAACATCTTAATTTAATTTTTCACAGGGGTAAAAAAAATTCCTGCAGCATTATGCAGCTGTTGGCTGTAAACTCTTTGGTGAAGTTCCATCTAGAAGCCAGTGCTGTTCCACCCTAACTGTTGAAGGTACAGCAAGAATGAGCAAGGTAATCAGCAACGTTTAGGTTACCTTACTCATGCAAAAGAGTCTAAATAGGGCAAATTTATTTTGATTCATATCAGGAAGATGGCTGGAGCTGATGTGGTATCTGTTCATCTTCTGAAGAATACAGATTTTTTATGTAATACCAAGAGGTTGAGGGGTTTTTCCAGTTTAAAAGTAACATAAAATACTTTCAGGAGCAGCCTTCTCCCAGCTGTGGGGTTTTTTTAGTATGGTTGGGTTTTTTCTGTGTTTTTTTGTTTGGTTGGTTTTGGGGGTATTTTTTTGTTTGTTTTTTTGTTTCTTTGCTTGTTTTTCCTCGGACCTAATGAATCTTTACTATTTCTTTTCAAGATGAGCAGGAATGAGTGCCCTCACCCATGAACTGCCCATTTCTGACTTTTTTCTACAGAGGTAAGACCCTGAGGCAGCCAATAATAAGGACAGCCTTGAGGCTTTATGTGGAATGTAGGTTGGCTGGATCCATGCCAGCTTCTGGCTCTGCCAAATAGGTCAGAGTCTGCTGGTGAATTTGTGACAGGCACATGAAGGGAGAGCTGAATGTGCCCAAATAAGGCTACAGTTTGTGGTTTTGGTTGTTGTTGTTTTTTTTTTAAAGTAAGTGTCCTGAGCATGGGTCTGCCAACAGCATCATCCACTCCTCTGCCACCACAACCACTTCAGCTACAATCTGCTGCTTTAGTCCTTTATAGCAAAAAAAAATAGCAAAAAAATTCTCTGTAATGAAATGTCCTTTCTTGTGCTGGAACATTTAGGTTTCGTAACCAGGATGAAAGACAATGGTAAAACATGTATCAACACTAACCCCAAACCTTCTCTGCCTATTGCTTTATATCATAAGTGCTACTTAGTTCTAATTAACTGATCAGTACCCCCATCTATAAATAGTGCTAACCTTTTTTTTTTCAGGGCCTACATGTTACTTGAACAGGTACTCCTTTTGACACCATTTTATAGAAGGAAAAAAATTATATTTATATATATGGCAAAGATAAGAAGCCAGGCCTTTCTCCTTCCATGGAAACCTTGGAAAGCTGTAAGTCTAGGAGCTCTGTTCTAAGTCAATATACCAAAAGTTTCACTAGAAGAAAATTGTGTAGCTGAGCTCTTGAAAGTTTTGAAGTGTAAGAATTAAAGGTTCTTTTGAAGCAATTCTGGTAGGGCCACATAGGTTGTTTTTGTTTTTTGGGTTTTTTTGTCACACTTTGTCACACTTTTCCAATCAGCAGAATTTGAAGGTAAGCCATAACTGAGACCATAAAGTCACCACAAACTGAGGTCAGACACTACCATGTATATGGGCAACTCTCTGATGGAGAGACAACATGCACTTTGCCACCAAGTTACACAGAAATACAGGGAAGGGGCTGCTGGGCTCTGTACTTGGAGCTGGGGTGGGCTTGGTAGCCCTGGAACTCCTAAAACAGTTGTAACCCTATGGGGATTTTATTTGCCAAGTGAGTATTTGTTGGCTACCTTTGAAGGGAGTATCATCCCGAGAAATAAGGGCTATAAACTGAGAGGGAAAGAAATCAAAAAAGACTTCCTGTTTCCTGGATCAAACCTAAGTGTGCTTTCCCTTCAAAAATCTACTTTTTCAGGCTTGTGTTCCCTTTGCCTCAGTGGAATAGTATGGAAATAAAACTAGCAGACAAAAGAATATGGTGCATTTTATGGATGGGGCAGCAAGGCTACTCTTGGAGAGCTTGCAGACTTCAGGACTGGTTCTCATTTTCAGAGATGCTGTTTTCACTGTTAGCTCTGTACTAAAATATTTTTGTCAAATACTATACCCTCTTCAATATGCAGGGTAAAGTTAAAGCAGTAGGAAGGTCACTGTCAGACATTCTCTATTTTCAAACCCATGTAGCATCCTGGGTATCAAGGCATCATATTTTTGGTTGATAACTCAGCCAACCATCAATGTGAACTTCTGAAAAATGGGAGAGGAAGTGTTCAATGCCCAGTTTGAACCCAAGCCAATACCAGGATGCTATTTTTGCATCAGTGTAATGAAACAGCAGCATTTGGTGTCTAAGAACACCTGTTTCTGCCTTTAAAAAAATGTTAGCATCTATTTGTATGAAAACAATAAATTTTGCTTTTATGCAGTGTTTTGTTCTAATAGATTGTGCAATACACATTTACTTTTTTTTCAGATTTCAGAAATAGAGCACTGCTTCCACCCACTATCACCAACAAGATAAGGTAGGATGAAGGATCCAAGGCTGGACCCTGCAAAAGTAACATCAGCAAGTGCAGAGGAGGTCAGCCAGTCCAAGTAGAGAACTGATCTGATGGAGAAACCAAAACCAACCCAGATTGTCTCCCTGTTTCCAAACTGCTGAAAACTTGACAGGTGACTCCCACTGCCTACAGCTGTTACCTCCCTTCTGAATCAAAGGCTGGTGAATCACTGTCAAGAAATGTTTATTCATATTTTTGAGTGATTTGCTCTATTTGAATATTCAGAGAAAGGAGTTGACTGAAGAAAAAAGTACCTGTAACAAAAAATTTTAAACAAATATTACTACATACTCCTGATATGAGACCTTTTCATTCACAGTCATGAATGTTATAAAAGTCTCATCCCAAATGTAGTATTAACCCAGCTAGAGGGAAGAAATATCTTACGGTACTTACATAGTAAAACAAGGTCATTTATTAAGAAATAATTAATTTAGAAATAATTATTACAGTTATTTAGCAAGTAAGTGAATAATTATCTCAAAGATGACGTGAAAAATTGCAAATAGTTTATTTGTTTTAGATATGGCAATTACACATGTACAATTCTATTAGCTCTTGTTTATTCTCTGCTCTATTCTACACACTTGCAGTCTGGGCTATTTAAACTCTCCCACCTTCTCTAGTCCCTGTAGGGCAAGATGACTACACCCTTTATGTGTTATCCCTGTAACTTAGCATTTGTTTTTTGGTTTTCTCTGTTTGTATATTCCCACACCTGACAGTCTTCTAAGAAACTCTTCACAACTGTGTGCCTACTGGAAGGGACAATTGTTTTGCCTATCTCACAAGTCTGTGGTGAGGATGGGAAGGCAAGGTGTATGAATTTTTAAGCCTGTTTTCCTCAGCTCTGGTTTATTTTCAAAATTGTCATCCTGAAAGAGTGTTATGACTCAGAGGCATGCTTTATCTAAAAAAAAAATCTCCCTCAGCTGGCTGGTTTCTGTCAGCTTTGTAAGTGTTGAGGAGGGAAAGCACCCTCTCGACACGACTGCCAGGAACTTGGTCCTCCTAAACTTGCTGATTTTCCATCCTGGACAATATCTTTGTGTGAAACAGCACCAATGCAAAAGGCTGCATAGGTTAAACATTTCACTATGTGGTGTGGTTTGGCCTTTGGAACTGGAGCAGGTCTCTTTCTGAGGGTGTCTGGGAGGGGTATGCTCACTGATGGGGAGCTGATCGGATGGACTGGGCTCCTCAGCCCCTAAGAGTAATTATGAGGCACCTGATGGCCTGGCTGTGTTTTAACAAGGGTTTTTTATAAGAAGCCAGTTGAGGGTAAGGTCCCCAGGATGAAGATGAGAAATGCCCACAATATTTAAATTATTGTAGGCTGGGTTCTGCACCAGTTATGTACATAGTCATTGGTCTTCTGTTTTCATTCAGGTGGAAACCCACTTCTGCAATTTCTGGCCATAGCTCTGGAGTTTGATCTTATTTCTCCTACACATGAAAAATACCTGGGTGGAGATCTAGAAGGGATTCTTAGGGACCTCATACGAACGTTCTGTAAAAACAGTGTTTTATGGAAGGTTGATGAACATGTCTAGATGTCCCAGGGAGGCACCAGAGTGAAGGAGGTGATGTTGAGGGTCTTGGTGAGGGCTCCTAAGGGGCAGCCAACAGGAAGGAGCTCCTGTCTTCTACAGAGGAGGATGATCTGTTATCTGCCTGCTCAGTGTGCTGTTTTCTGTGGAGAGCCAACCACACACAGCAAGGCAAAAAGATGGAATAGGAATGTGTGCACCAGAACTATTGCACGGACAACAAGGTTGTGGCACGGGAGACAAAGCCCATGGGGCAGTGGCACACTGAGGTCTGCTGGTCTGCATGATGCTTTGACAACTCTGAATTCCTACATGCATATTCCTAGCCTGTATCCTCCTTTTTTTATGGACTATACCCCATGAAAAATAAATGCCGCAAGAGGGGAAGTCACTGCTGTTTCCCACATAAGAAAGATGACCTGATTAACCAGGTCAGGAAAGATCTGGAACCAAATAAAGGCATCAATTAAAAGCACTGTACATGTCATTATTTTATCTAAAAGCATTCACCTGGTATAGCTGTCTGAGCTGACTGATTGCAGCAGCTCTCAGGGAGGCACAAACAAATTCTTACAGGTCATGCTAAGGATCTTTTCCCCCTTGAATTATGGAGCTATTTTGTTTATCCTTCATTACCAGTTATGTTGGGAGATGCTCTGAAACATGGTGATGAGGACAGCATTGTGTTCTTTAAGACCAGCATGAGAACATTCTGCTTTGAGAAAAAAAAAGAAAAGAATAAATCTGGTCTCTATCTGTTCTTCTGGTTTCTAGCAGGAAGGTGAGGTTTGTGGTATAGTGACAATTTAGCATTATTAGAATAACGCTTCTTTAGAAAGAAGTTTAATGATGCTGTATTTAGTTAATTCCACTATTTCCACAGGATCTTAGAAATTAAAGAAATGGTTAACTTCCCATGCAGAAAGGGTTAACATGCAAGATAAATAATATCTCCTTGTATATTCCAAAATTCTAGAGGAGACAAATATTTTTTAATAATTTTTTTTAAATTTTATTTTTATGAATTCATGCTGTTGCAGCCAGGAATACCTTTGCCTTTTGAAGGGATGATGCTAAACCCTCTATCACCTACTTCTGCACAGAAACCAAGGAACTGCTTCTGAAATCTTCTCTCTGGTTGGCAGATCTGCTGAAATCAGTGGATAAAGCTAGATTAATGTGCCTCAAATTTCCATAACAGCAAAATACAATTGGTACAGTACAAGAACAACCAGAAAGTAATAACACACTCAGGGGATCCAGTCTCTTTGTTTTAAGATGCCAGACAAGCAGAAACCCTCAGAGTCAAAGGCTGCCTGTCCTTGTTGAGTCTCATCTGACAAATTAAGTTATTTTATAATATCACCTTATTAATATAGTTAAACATAAGCAGATACCTCAGTTGTAGTGAATAAACAGTTACTTCTTGTCACCTACCACTGATAAATAAATATACTGATAAATCAAATGCTAGTACTAGGTGTCTGGAACAATTTTGATGAATAGAAAAGGTTATCTGTGTGTATAAGTTTTGCTTTGTCATTCTGCTGTACTCTATATCAGAAGAACAAAGGCTGTATGCATAATAAGGCTGTGCAAAAGTATGGTGGGGGAGGGGAAAATGTAAAATATGGCCATCAGGATAATGACCAAGGAGTAGAAAACTTTAATGTTTAGTGCTTGCACATTCCTGTTCACTTTTCTCTCATCTTTTTGAATTTGTAGACTCTTTCAGAGGCTCTTGAAAGGCCAGGATGGAAAGATCTCTTGTTTAGACCAGAGGATTAATAAGGTTATTTAACAGACTATTCAGATATACTTTCCTAGCCTACCGCAATATACTTCTATTTTTTAAAATAGAAGAAGCATAGTAATAATCAGTGGGGACCATGGAAGAGGAGAGAAACCCTACAATTTGTATTTATAATGAGGGTCTGTGTTTTTTCTCTTGTCCTGCTGCAGTGTCAGGATGCCAGTTCTCCATCTCAGCTGTGATGGAAGCTCAGAATAGAAGCACAGCAACAATATGAATTACAAATGCATGTATATCTTACTGCGTGCCTTTCCCTCCCCCTCCTTTAAATGAATGTAGTCAAAATTATTCCCCACTCTAAATTGCTTTTCTACTGCAATGTCTTGCAAAAGCCTCATGGTTACTTACAGGAGAAAACAAAACCTCGAGCTCCAGACAGAATAATGGAAATGTGAATTGCTTTGTATCTGACTGCAAATTAACCATCTTTTTTTTGATGATATTATTCTCATTTAATAACGTGGACTTCATGCCCATGTAATGAGCAATCGTATTTTAGTTATAGTGAATTCATCAGGACTATCTTGTTGCTTCAGATTAAAGAGGGGGGAAAATGTGGCTTCTAAAGACAGCAAGCACGTGTTATTTTTTATTGTTGCAGCCTGGTGAAAGTAATTGAGATCACCTTTTGTAGAAATATTAATTGTTAGATATTTGTTCACAAGTGAAGGAAAAAAAATAATGGAGAAACCTCACCAAAATGGAATGCATATTAAGTTTCTCTTTATTTTTTTTAGATCTTGAATCAACGAATTTTCTTACAAGAAACCACTCTTATGAGTAATCTAGTATCTTAAGGTATTAAGAGGTTTAGTCATGTAAGTGTAGTTACTTGTGTGCAGGAACTTGCAGGATCAAGCTCTTGTCTGTAAATATTTATAAAATAAATTGTGGATGAAATGCACTATATCCCTCTGTTTATAAGATGGAAATGTACATTTGGCACTGGTAAAAGGTACTAATGAAGGGTTAACATGAAAAAAAAAAATTAGCTGAGTATGAATGACTTCCTTTGAACCAGTTAAATCCTTTATTCTTCCTGCTACCAGAAGAAAAACTAAAATGAGAAAGTCTTTTGTGAAAAATCTTAACAGTGCCAATGTCAATGTGGGGTTTAATCAAGGGGTTTAACAACTGACAAGGATTTACAAGTTTTTTTCTTTCCAAATTCATTTACATATACACAAGTATATATGTGTACATAAATTCTTTTTATTACAGACAGTTTACACAAACAGAACCTCCAGCAGCTGAAGTACTAAAAAACCTAGTCAAAATATTCTTCATATATCTGTAAGTCCATAAACCTGTTAAAATTGTCTGCTTAAGGAAACCCACAAACAGTTAAATTATGGAAATGCAGACCACATTACAGAATATTTGCCTGTTATATCTTGATTCTTTTTCAAAATTCCCACAGGAATATATACCTGCCAGTCACATAAGCTACAGAATACAAGGGAAAAAAGGAAAAAAAAATGTAGAACGCAGAGAGACTTGTAAATAAATCCATGAATATCAAGAAGCAGGGATGCTAAGATCAGGCATTTTACCAGCACACTCCTTTGCTTGTAAAGCATAAGGCCAGGCATTCGTGAGATGCTGTAGCACCAGCTCTGCAGAGAGGGGAGCCTGTGGGTGTGTTTGTGTGCATGTGTATATGTATTTATGCATGTATGTATGTATATTTGTAGGTGCATGTGTGTGAGAGACAGGAGGAAGGGAGATTTGTTTGAGAGAAGAAGGGAGGTGGGGTCACAATAAAGCATAATCACATTCCTGCATGTCTAATAGCTTAAATATTCTCTTTCTCTCTGCATTGCTACTAATATTGCAAGCAGAGTCAGAGAAGCAGTTACTCTTCCATCAATAATTTGTCCTTGATTCAAGCATTAAAAAAAAAAAAAATAAAATTTGCAGCTTCAAGTACAGGGAAAAGAGAAATATTAATTTTAATATTTTCAAGATTCAGGAGCACTTGCATGGCTCACATGCTGCTTGCCAATCATAGAGTATTAGCATTAAATTATTTATATCCTGGTTATGTAGCACACCTTATTAGTAGTAAATGAATATCAATAGCCCAGCTTATCTTTCCAGATTAGTGTATTTTAAAGAGTTGCAGTTTCAAGGTCATAGGACACAATCAAACCCATAGTTAGTGGTCCACTTCCTTGGTATAATTTTGCTCCAAGGTGGCTGTTCTGTAAAAGTGTAGAGTATTTTTTGTTTATTTGATGGATTCCGTGGCTTTAACAAAGAGTGACTGAGTTGTCTTAACAAAGACGAGGAGGGCTGAGTGTGGAACAATCGCCCTCCAGATCTCTTAAATCCAAAATATATGTAGTGTGGGTCCTTAGTGCCTTTTGTTTCCAGTATTTAATGCAAGTGTTTAAGGTTTGGTGGTGAGGTTTTTTTTATTATTTTTTGGGATTATTTTGTTTGGGGTTTTTGTTTTTTGTTTTTCGGTGCTTTGTTTTGGGTTTTTGGGGTTTTTTGTTTTGGGGATTTTTTTTTTTTTTTTTGGTTTTTTTTTTTTTTTGTTGGGGTTTTTTTTTTTTTTTTTTTTGTTTTGTTTTATTTTTTCCCCACATCAAACGTCAAGTTAATTTACAGGGCACTATTACAGATATGTTTCCTTGTTCTGTGGTTTCCTGTGAAAGGCAGGCAGCTGAGACCAAGTCTTGGGGTGAGGGGGGGGAGGTGCAGGAGAGCCCACAGCACGTACAGTGTGTGCCCCTGCCTGTAAATTGCCTGTCCATATGTATGACAGCAGGACAGGGGGAACCTCCCATCCTCATTTGCATCCTGAAGAACATCTAGGATTAAGCCCCACAGATTTCCATACAGGATTTGAACCTGACTTCTATTATTCAGTTCATAGACTTCTCAAAGGGAAGTTTGTTTTCCGCTGCTAGATGAAAAATCTTTTAAAGTAAATACAGTCTGGCTTAGCATCAGAAGTAAATAAATACCTTTCCTTTATTTCTTATGAGTTTATCTTACATGATTACCAGACAGATGCTTCCCACCTAATTATTGCTCCTTAGTAATTCAAAAGAAAATATGTATTGCATCCACAGCGTGACATTTGGAAAATGCATCCATTTAATTCCAGAAGTTTACTTCCCATAAATAAAATTAGGGTTCTACAGGGAAATTAAAACACTCCTTGAAAAGCTCTGTAAGAAACACTTTACACCTTTCTATCTTCACACAGGAAGATGTAATTTTCTACCTGCTACATGTGTCAATTAGAATTTTCCAAGCAGCATGAAAAATTCAAGCAACAATTACATGTGAGCATGCATGTAGTGAATTTATAACATGGGCCTGTTTTCATCACCTAATAGCTTCATGAAATATTTTTGTGATGCTTAGCACTCCAGTCTTAATGAAAAAAAAATAGTGATAAAAAAATCATAACCCAATATTTTAATAAAATTTTAAATAAACCACATCTTCACCTTTAGTGGGAGCTTGTACACATTCCTTGTCACTGATTTAAAGGAACACATTTCCTCAAGGTGCTGGTCTCCAAACATCTCTCCTAATAACTCTGATGCAGGGTGTCAATTCCTTCCGTGAGCTACTTACTAAATAAGCCTTAGCTGGCATATCCACTTAAACTTGGCTCCCAAATCTCTGCCCTATGCTGAGTGGCTTTTGAAACTTCTTCTTGAATAGTGAGAACAGAAGGAAACTGCAAACTCAGTCTCAAGGCTGATCCTACAAGAACCAAGGTATACTAACATTAAAAATATGGACTGAGAGCATATGGGGGTGAAGTATTTTCTTACAGTATTTCATTCATTGAGGTAATGGTGGTTTAGAACAAACAGAAAAGATGCCCTGATGTTTATTTTGGCTCCCAGACACCGAGTACCCTTGGGGGACCATCTCTTGGTGTGTACCTGGGGGTCTCCAGGTATAGACCCTTTGTGAACATGGGGCACATGGGGGTAAACTTTGGTCATTTTTTCTGTGGCTCCTGATAGCAAAAATATGTACTCAAAACAAAACAGAGAACCACTTCTGTTTGTGTGTAACCAAGTGTTTTTGTTTTTTTTTTAAAAAAAAACATTTCAAGCCATCAATTTGATGCTCGTGGATGCTCTGGCAGTTTATAGATTAAAAAATCTTGGGGAACAAGTTTTTCTGTGCAAATGGGATGCACGTGCACCACGTGTGTGTACACCCATTTTCCCCTCCTTTCATGTGCAGTAACATAGCTTTCAGTTATTTTTGCAGTGTGTCCTATACTTTCTGAAGGCATATACAAACACTTGGAAAAATAAATGTAAAATACTAGATTTGGCACCCTCAAGTTATGCCAAGTGAAGGCTTCATTACCTCCTGGCTAATTTCTCCAATGAAATCTGGGGTCTTACACAATAACAAAAGACAGAACTTTCAGATAGATCCTTTTCCATTATGTTCTTACACATAGAAGACAGGATTAAGTTTATGCTCATTAAAAATACTATGTAAATAGCTTAAAAATATTGACGAATAAAATAGAAGTACACCTATTTTCCTAAGTGCAAATTCAGCAGTGTGTTTGTGTAGTTAAAAAAAGCATTAAAATATATTTTAAAATTTTATGAAAAGTAAGTTCTGCTAAGAATATATACAATGAAAATTAGAATCTTGTTTTTTCTCTTTAATGTGGCCTACAGTATTTTTTCTGTTTAGCTCTATGACCACAGGATGCTTCCTGTTAAAACTGAAGGGTTCATACAGAAACGACGCTGCGTGTTTTTGTCTTGCGAACATTTTAAGGAATATGTGAATGTAAATAACACCTTTTTTCAGATTAATTAACTCAAAGTAGCAGACAATTTTATTTTTTTATTTCATAAAAAGACGGGTTTCACAATTTTACTGCTGCATACTAATGTTTGGTAAATTGCCACTGATGTTCTAAGGCCTTGCAGTGTACTGCACATTCATCCACAAGTAACTGATCTCAAATGAAATAATGACTTGAAGATCTAGCAGATGTGCTAGACACTCAAAATATTAAAAAGGAAAAATCCCATAGATAGTAGTACTTATAAGCTATATATTTTTAGACTAGGTCCCAATTAATTTATTTCTCTAATTAACATTGTATCTTAACCTCTAGGAGGTACAGCAGACCCAGGAGATAATCACAGCTCTCTATAGTTAACAGCAAATCATTTAACACCATTGTTTTAAAAGTCTGTGTTGAAAATAAAAATGAGAAGGAAAGACTGGGTAATAAGGTTACTGAAGTAATTAGACAGATCAAACTAATTTTCAAAAGCAGTCCAATAAAAGAGACATTTTAGGCTTCATTGTTATCTGTAGCAACAGAATAATATTTCAAATACCCACAGAATGACTTTTGTTCATTTAACATAAATAACTGGCATTAAGGTAAGAATCTTACATGCATGCACACACATTAAAAACATGAAGGTTTAAAAAATAGCATGCTAGTAAAGTATTTGTTTTTTAAAATATTTTGTTCAAATTCCTACCAGCTCAGACTGCTCCCAGGAGAGATCAAGAAAACGTTAAAAATACTACAGAAATAAAAAGGATATTTGTCACTCTCGTTTAAACTGCTGTTTACTGCTGTCCTATAAACGCCACATTGTATAACCTAGAAAAATTACCATGAATCTCCATAATTATGCATATTCATGATGGCGATTTGCATAAAGCTAGCAGCAGACTGCATGGGGAGGCTATCAAGGGAAGCAGGTGAGGGAAGACTAAATGGTTTGACAGACTAAAATTATTAGCAGCATCCTAGAAATAGACTCAGCAACAGTTCCATTTTTGCTTGGTTTACAAAAACAAAGCAAAGTCCCTGGTGCTGCTCTCATGATGCTGACAATTTGCTGGTGGTTTCATGCTTCATACTTAGCTGCAAAAATTTAGCAGGGATAAATTGCTGATATATGCCTGTGTTAATAAGAAAGTTGGTTTTTTGTTCTTTATTTTTTTATTGCTGACAGTTTTAAAGAAATCTGCAAATGAGAGACTGGAGGAGGGTTTTTTCAGAATTGCCTTTTAGAGGGGGCATAGGGGGGGAGGAATGTTGCATTTCCAGCATTGTGCCATGGTGCAGGTGCATCACCTGTTCAGCCAACACAGGTGAGCTTGACACAGGCTCAGGTGCATCCTCACCTCTGCACCCAAAATGAGGCCCAGGTAATAATTTTAAGAAAACTGTCAAAAGACCAGGAGAGACAGAAAGATTGCCCTGTCCCTGGCTCAATAGCTTTTTGTGCTGAAAGCAGAAAGCAGAGTTAATCAGAGGCTCTAGAAACAATTTGGGTTTGGTCAGCACGGATGCTTGGGTAAACAGTGATTGTTCTTTCCAGCAGATCCCGAATGGAAACAACAATACTGGCATTGTCCTCCACTTCTCATTAAGGAGCTTCAGGGAAGGAGCCAGGCTCCGGAAGGCGGGTGGGAAACTGACAGTCAGACCATGCTCCAGAGGAGCCTCTCCTGATCCTGCTGCAGCAGGCTCTGGCTTTTGGCATCAGCGGTGCCAGCTGCACAGGGAGAAGCCAAGCCTGTCATCCCATCTTCTCATCAAACCTTCAGTGAGGGGGCAGGAGCACTGTGAGAGCCTAATGAAGAAACAAACACAAAAGGGAAGATTAGGCCTTGTTAACACATGCATTTGTTTGCCCCTGGACAAGATCCCTCCACGGAGGGACCTCGGTGTACAGAATTTCTATTTTTTTTTTTTTATAAGAGGGTTTTTTAACGTTGGTGAGGTGGTGTTTTCTGTGGTTTTGAGACATCTTGCCGTGACCACCTAGCCATAACCTGGCAAACTACCACTGAGA
The DNA here is from genome assembly GCF_003957555.1 of Calypte anna. Taxonomy (NCBI): domain Eukaryota; kingdom Metazoa; phylum Chordata; class Aves; order Apodiformes; family Trochilidae; genus Calypte; species Calypte anna. Next base: position 69,987,463 of record NC_044274.1, on the reverse strand, counting down.
AAAATTGCATTTTCAACAGCTCTGTCAATGGCCACTGTCAGAGCCCACAAACCTGCACTTCAAAGCCCTCAGTAATAACACTTTTCCACTGCTCCCATCCAAAGCATCCACTTACACATCCACTAATACAACTTCATGCTGTTGGATGAAGAATCATGTGGATTTTTCTGTGCTGCTCAAGTCAATTTTTTCTTCAGGACATACATGAACCCAGGTTACTCCTAATGCCAGGCTACATTTTCTTCTACATTCTCTCCCCAAATGATGGTCTCCTTCATGAGGACTTTCTCTGACCTTAGTGATGCTTCTTGTGGAGCCAATGGGTGCTCAGCCTGAGCGTGGAGCTCACAAGTTTGTCCTCCAGTTCTACATCACCCTTCTGTTTTAAAGAGCAAGGTGGCCTTAACCATGGCCCCAGCCCAAAAGCTTTTGGTGTTGTCCCATTTCTGGTGGACACAGTGGGAATTTTGTGTTTGCCATCTGAAGAATTAAGGCCTTGTTCTGCTAGTCTGCAAATCACACTGTCTGCTGGGGAAGGTTAGCATTAAACTCTGTGTAGAGGAGTAGTTTGTAGAATTACATGCTCACAAGGACTGGAAATCTGGCCCTGCTTTGGGCATGCTTTAATGTGAAGATACACTTTAAAGCCACGTGAGCTGATGTGCTTTAATGTTTATCACTAGGATATTTTATGGGTAAAAACCACACATAAAACACTTTTTGCCAGATTTCTATGGATAGATAATTTGGAGGCTGGAGATTATTGAAATGCTTGCACTCAGAAGGCATGTGCCTACCTGTATGAAGGTGTAAGTTGTTAACTGTGTATGTAGAAATATTTCTGTTTCAGTGTTTTATTTTTTGAGTATGCCTTAAAAAAAGTACAATACAGGAAACAGTTCTCAGGTGTTTCTTGCACATATTTACGTAGAAGTGCCTGGGAGGATCAACATGCATGAGACTACAGTTATTTTCATCGTTGTAAGCAATCAGTCATCTGCAGGAGGGTGCCTTGTGTGCATAGACCCACCACAAAGTTTCTCTTTGTTTATGTAGCATTTAGTTTTCTGTCAGCCATAGGACACTGGAAGAGTGTATTTTAAATGCTGGTACTCTACAGACAACCAGAGAACTTTAACTGAATGTTTGTTGAGCTACAAGGACTGTGTAGAACAGGTACTTGAAAGATCCATAGTGGATCCCTATCTTTTAAACCGCACGTGCATGTCTGATGAGGAAAGCCACTGCTAGAAGTCAGTGACAAAGAAGGATGTATAAGTATTTGTCATAAAGGAGTAATTGATTTCTGAACAGGATTTTTGGAAAAAAAAAACCCCAAACCAAACCAAACAAAAAACACAAAACCTTTGTATTTTCTGCTTTGGACAGCCAGATTTCTTACAATGATGGCTTGAGACTTGTTTGCAAAGTTCATCTTCCTCCCAATACTCTCCGCTATAGAAACAAAATGCATAAATATATAAAGTATATAACAGTGCATGGTTTTATGAATGCTGGCAGGTCCCTAGCAGGCTAAAATATTGTTTTAATGTCATGCTTCCAAAACCTGGATTTTAGTATATTTATTGTCATATACTGACTCTCTCCTAACTAGCTGGCAAGAATAAAAAAAAGTGCCTATGAGACATTTGAATTGCAAAACCAAGACCTGTTTCACAAGGACTCTACCTTCCCTGGGGATCTCAGTGAAACTATACTTTTCTTAATTTTTCCCATTTTTAGTATCATTATAATAAGCCATTCTTTTTATTCCATTTCACAATAGAAATAAGAAGTACATTTGTACTATGAGGATTAGTGTTGCCTTTCCAACACATAATGGCCTAGTGTTTTGTCAGGTTTTTATGATTTAAAACCTAGGGATATGAAATGTTTTTGTCTGAGAAATGCTTCTGCAGATTTAGAGACTACAGGCAAAAAAATAAAAGCCTGCTTTCAAAAATAACCCTCATGATGTTATTTGGCCTGTGTCTACTAGTCAGAAGCCCACTAGTCCACTGGTCAGAAGGTTGTGATTTTGTGCTGGTTTTGTGAAGCTGCTCATTCAGTAACAAAAATGCATGATTTGTTTGTTGTTGCTGAACTAAGCAGCAGCACTTCAGCTATTTCCAAGGAAGGGCAAAGAAATTAAATGATATCTCCAAAAGCTGTACAATAGCATTAAGGACAACGTAAGTGCAGTTTACAACTGTGAGATGGTATTTTTCTCTAGACAAACCAGTGAACTTTGTAATAAGACAATCTAAATATGTTATCAACTATAGAACATAATATGTTGTTGGAACTACAGCTATAATAATGTATAAAGAACAATTATGCTAAGGAAACCTGCATTATTTCCTGGGTGTTTATTTGTCCCTTGAAGAGTTTCTGGTTATGTTTGCAATTATAAGATTGATAAAAACAGCACCTGAAAGCACTGTTTAGCAGGTGGTGACTGTTCTAGATAAATATTATGAGTTCATAGCATTAGTACCCCATAGAAATTAAATATCCTGTGGGGTGCCTGTGTGTAGTGCTATCTTCCCATGTTAAGATACATGATTTTTGGCACCAAATCTACAGAGAGTGTGTTCCACTGGATTATAATGCTTGGCCACACCTTGAGTCCTGTGTCCAGTTCTGGGCCCCTCAGCTCAGGAAGGATATCGAGGTCCTGGAGCAGGTCCAAAGGAGGCAACTGGGCTGGTGAAGGGATCCAGCACAGATCCTATGAGGAGAGGCTGAGGGAGCTGGGGGTGTTGAGGCTGGAGAAGAGGAGGCTCAGGGGAGACCTCATCACTCTCTACAGCTCCCTGAAAGGAGGTTGGAGCCAGGGGGGGGTTGGGCTCTTTTCCCAGGCAACTCTCAGCAAGACAAGAGGGCAGGGTCTCAAGTTGTGCCAGGGGAGGTTTAGGTTGGATATTAGAAAGAATTTCTTTATGGAGAGGGTGATCAGACATTGGAACGGGCTGCCCAGGGAAGTAGTGGATTTTTCCATCCCTGGAGATATTTCAAAAGAGCCTGGATGTGGCACTCAGTGCCATGGTCTAGCAACCGCAACGGTGGTTCAAGGGTTGGACTTGATGATCTCTGAGATCCCTTCCAACCCAGACAATTCTATGATTCTATGATTCTATGATTCTATGATTCTATGATTCTATGATTCTATGATTCTATGATTCCATGATTCTATGATTCTATGATTCTATGATTCTAAGGTAACCACTTCTCAAGGACTCTGTTGCTGTGTTGCTGGCCAGTCAGCAGTACCGCAGCCTTCAAGTTCCAGGGAGACTAGCCCAAAGCACTGTGTATTTTAAGCTTTAAGTAACTCTGGGGGGGAAAAAAAAAAAAAAAAAGTCTGAAGATGCAAAGTAATTTCAGGAGATTACTGAAATATTGTATGAAATATTGTAAAATAAAATACTGTGATAAAGACTGTGTTCTAGCTCTACTTCATTTGAAGGCAAAAAAGTGTGCTCCAAAGTACCTTGTGCAAATCAGAAAATATGTTTTATAAAAAGAATGTAGACTTATGTGCAAACACACACATATATATACACACACAAACTTACTATACTGCTGGTTTATATATGTATGTCTGTAAATACACAAACACGAATATACATACTTATATCCACTTACGTATATCCATTTACTATATTATTTACAAGTATGTATATATGTATATATATATAAAGTATCCTCAGAATTTTTGTATCTGAAGGTAACAGTTTATGGTTTTTTGTATTATTACATCCTACTATAAAAAAGAAAATAGCAAGCATGGTATAAACCAAAAAAACAATCATGGTATAAACCAACAGACTTAGGCTCATCAAACTTAAACAAAGAAAATCCCAGCAGCAATTTATAAAGTTTGTGTTTTCATTTTTTCTTTTCTAGGAAAGAGAATAGGTAAAGCAGAGAAAAAAAACCCTGTAAGATAAAATATTACTGTGTTCATGACAATGAATCATTTAATCAGGTTCTAAATATATCATTTTTCACTTATTTCAGCAGTACTCCTGTGAACAGTCTTCACCAGCACTACTTATGTAGTCAATGACATGTAAGGTGAGTGAAAATTGCAGAATTAAACTCTGAAGGAAATATTAAAAAACCTAACAAAATCACTGGAGCAATCCTGCAAGACACTTTGCAGCTAATCTGATATGAACTTCTGAGCAGGATAAGCTTGAAAGTGTGTCCTTAAAGTTAAAGATATATGCAGGTTAAAGTGCTTTGCTGAGTGGGTGAGAAAATGAATACAAGTTTCTTGCCCTGTTTTTTCAGGTTTTCTGATATGTGCAATGTTTGTTTAACAAATTATTTTCTCCCAAGTACACATCATAGTTTGTGTTTCGTTTTTTTTTTTCCCCTTTAGATCAAGTAAAATCATTGAACAAAGATCCAGGATCTGGGTTTTGTTCTCAGCCCTGCAAGAGGCTTCTTTGTGATGAAGGTCTGATATATGAGGCCAAATTCAATTTGATCAGCCAGATTTATAACCAGGGAATGAAATGTAAGCAGTAACATTTATTGCCTTGTAAGATCATCAGTGTTTAATTTGCTAATGCTTGTGCATCATGATGAAAGCCCTCATGAAAATAACCACTAAGGCACACGGGTGTGCTGTGAGAGTGGGTGGAAGAACCACACACTTGGAGTTAGGGTTGGTGAACACCAGGAAATGAATGACACCATGTCCTGGGTGGGCTCTGAAGATGATAATGGTGATATTGTCTATGTGAGGACTGTTCTCCAGTCTAACTCACAGCCTGGGGTGGGTGAAGCACTGGATGAAGGAGAAATAGGCACTGACTGGGTTTGACTTGTGTCCATCCCCATCCTGTGAGCTATGCAGAGCAAACCAGGATGAGGTGGCATATTCCAAAAGCATGAGCTATGAATTTTACCAAGGCTAGATTAGTTGATGTCCAAAGTAGAGAGGTTTTGCAGTTCCCTGAAGAAATTCAGTGTTTCTGCCTTCAGGGGACATTTTGGAAATATCTGCTATTAGAGTATTCCTCAGGCAAAATGATCACTCTTGATGAGCTAAGAACAAAAGTCAACCCTTCCAGGGTTGGTTTAGAAGTCCACAGAGAGGGATACAAAATCCTGGAGGCCACAATGTCTTTACTTCTTACCTCTCTTAAAATTTGGCACAGATTTAGAAATCTAAAAAAACAACATGTCATGTCTCTAGACCTTGCATTTTCCAGCAGTGACTTCAATTTTGTTGTGCAGTTTTCTGACCCAGAGACCAGTGCTAAACACTGAGCTGTGCCACAGATGTGTCCATCCCCATAGCTTTGTGTGTATCACCCACCTTTCTACTAATTTCTACTAAGATTTTATTCTTGTATTCTTTGCTTTTTTCTTTTGCTCTCCATTGGTGGGTTTTTCTTTTTGGTTATTCTTGTATACACATTACCTTCAGAGATGTTCGCCTCATTTCTAGACTCTCGTTATCTTAATTCTTCACTCTTTCCTTCTCTATCTCTGCTGTTAAGCCTCCTCCCCATTCTGACTCATTTTTTGTGGTTTTCTTCCATTTTCCCTGCTCTGGCAGCTGTACTCAGCCCTTCAGCCATGCTCTCATTGGATCCTTGGTATTCACTCTGCAGTCAGTCCTTGCTCATTTGTATGCTGCTGGGCTTTACTTCAGCTGGACACAATGAGGCACTCGATGGGATGGTGCAAATCTCTGGGCTTTGAAATCTAATTAGGAGGCACTTTTCTTTCCAGAGAAGTGCCACAGACTCACCTGGTTGCTCTTTTGGGTACAAGACAGCCAAAGAAAACTCTCTTTACCATACTTTTAGACACTAAAGCAATTGAAATCACATAAGTATTCAAAAATGGCAATTCCAGTGCTCACCCAGCTTTGAAGCTCTTTTGATTGCAGCTATTACTGCAACCAGCCCACCTTTGCTGGGTGGTTCTCACTTCCAATACAAAACGATAGCCCCAGGGTTAATTTTTTTGGTTCTAGAAAAAGCACATGGAAAGAATGATTTATCTTATCAGCTTCCCGGTGTTTAGTACGTTCTCTATCACTTCCTTTTTGTTTGTGGGCTTTGACATACTGATAAGGCAAACCACCACATTTTCTTGCAGATAGCTTCTACATGCATGTTTTTAAAAATAAAATAACTTTTCTCTAGAAGAATACTGAGCTTTATGGTCATGTACTTAGTCCATGGGTAAGTTTAAAGAGACTTCTGGATATTTTAGTACCCAGGATCAAACAGGGCTGTGGGATAAACGTCTTATTCAGTACCCTTTGGTATATATTTTATGATGCAGTATATAGCTATCAGCATTCCTAAGCCTTTGCTGAATCTCATAGATTGCCTCCTCTCCAATCTCTTCACATCTGATGTCTTAGGCTACCTTCCTTTGTGTTGAGTCAGAAGCTGCCTTCCAAGAGCATTGCCTTCATACATTATGCACTGCAACTCTGTGAGGGTGGAGAGGACACCAGCCCTGTGTGCTACCCAGGAATTTATTCACTGTTACATTTCCCAGTCCAGCTTTGCCACAAAGTGGATTTTAAATGATCGCCCATATGCTTGGTTTGAAACACAACAGGAATATTTATTGCAAATGTAATTCTAGATACATTTTTTTAATATGGCAACCAATGTATGCACTGTGGACAGTATTTTTTCCTGCTTTCAGTCCTTCAGCTTCTCCTTATCTTAATGCTTGTGGTGTATAAAAATAGATTTGTGGAATATTTCTCTGCTAGAAGCTTGACATGGCTCAAAAAGCTGTGTTAACCTGCCCCATGTGCCACTATTAAATTTAATGAGTCACATTTGGTGAAAGTCCTCTGCAACATTCCCAGGAGGGCATAGAAAAATTCCTGTGTCCCCTTGAGTGCACAAAACAGCCATGAAACAAAGGGCACTGCACACCCCAGATGCCAGGTTGTGTTCTTCACAGGGATTTTAACATCAAGCCACAGAGCAGTAAGAGCTGGTTGGGAGGGGTTGTTTTGTTCCTGTCAGGATGGATGCAGGGGGCAGAGTGCCCCAACACAGAGTGTGCCTGGGCAGTTGCTCCTAAGATAAAGATGTTGCTGCAAATCCTGTTTTCCTTGTGTGGGTAGAGGAATGAGTCTCATCCTCAGATGCTTGTGCACTGCCATATGTGTCACCTTGCTAAGCATTCTTAACCCAAGTGAAATATCTTGCAGCCTTACAGGGTTTTTCTAGGTAGCCTGCCATACTATCACATGAAAAATGCTTCTTCACTGTTTTACGGCTGCTGGTGTATTTTCAGACATGACCATGTACATTTGTGTTAAATCAAATCTGCTCAGGGTGTCTGTATGTGGGTTAACAAAAATAAATGCCCTCGCAGTAGGCATTGCAGTGACCTCTTGGCCTGAATTTAATTACTAAATCTTTCTGTACTTAAAACTTAATTTAGCTACGTGCTTGCTCTACACATTAATTCTTATTTTATTTGTCTGTTTATTTCCTCAAGTATCTTCCCAGTGAAAGATTAAATAACATCTTCTAATGGAGGAGCTTATCCTGAGTTTTAAGTGTCATGTGGAAGTCCCTCAAGTGTAAATTATTACTCAGAAAGCTCCCTTCTGTAAGGAGAGTTCTCACACATACAAATTTTGGAAAGGATGGGCTCTTGGACTGCTGTGAGACTCCTGCCATGGATGAAGTTAGTGAGGTAAGTAACTGTTTGCAGGACTGAACCCAGACACAATAAATGTGAACACGAGAGAAACAGGAGCAGTTTGCAGAGATGTCAGTTCATGATGAATGTCAGTATGTTTGGAAAAGGTACTTTACTCTCTGGCATTCATAAAATTTATATGGTAACTGTATCTTGTAAGTGTCAATACAAATATAAAAAAAAATCTTTAGATAATATATTTCTAGAGTGAACATAATTCATACAAACCCCAAAGATTAAAAATAAAAAGAGACAGCACCAAGTGCCTGGAATTGTAAACAGTGAAGCACACCAAGCTATCTTGACTTCCATGGGACTACTTATATGATGAAAGTTACCAATATTCCTAAGTGTTGGCTTTATTGTGTTCTAATAATGTCATCTCTCTTTTATGAAATGCACTAGTACCCCTTAAGAAGGATAAAGATCCTGCTAAGGTTTCAGTTCAGGAAAAAAACACTCAATAGATTACAGAATTGCTCTTGTTACAGGGGAACACACATTTCTATTATTGGAATTCTTTTCTTTTAGGGCACACCTGCATGTACAGCCATCCCTAAGGAAGATGTGTGCACTGATCCATGCCAGAGGGAGACTTCTGGGAAGCCACTATTTTTTTTTATTTTGCTCATCTCTTGCTCCAGGGCACAGTAGTCTGTGGTTGATCTCTTCCAGTAAAAATTTACCCCTCAGTCCCTGCATCCCTGTGCCAGATGGAGATCTTGGGGATGTTGTACATTCCCTTGGTTCATGCTTGGTTCATCCCATACCTCCTAGAGTTGCATGGTGATTGCATATGGGAAATGAGAACTGCTCTTACCCATATGCAGTGAAACACAACCAACCTTTATTATTATTTTCAGTCTTCCTGTTGGAACATAAAGGCAACTGAAATCCTTCTCACTTGATGATAAAAAAATTTAAGAATTTTGCCTAATTCATATCCCTTACATGCCAAGACTTAATGTGTAATTATTATTATTGGGTGAAAGCATAAAAATAAGGCATTCTGTTCACAACTTTTCTTAAGAGAGGGGAAAGTCTTGAAAGTGCCATCATGTTCTCTGTTTTCTTCTGTAAGGGAATAAACAAGCCCATGCAGAGAGAATGGGATCAGGGCTATGGATCCTCCAGGTACAAAGTGCCCTGGAAGCAGATTCCTGTGGATGCATAGTAGCACAGGTGGCAAAACAAATCCTGGTGTCATGAGGTAACTCCTGGGAAGCTGAGGATGGAAAATCAAAATTATTACATGGTTTATGATAATGTTCTGTTAAAGTATTTTTTTCCAAACAATAGAAGTATTTTAAAAACTTAACTTTTGAGAAAAGCATTAATCAGCTTTCCCAGAATGCGACACGGAGAATGAAGACCAAAAATGTTTATTAACTGAGTGAGGTTTTCTATTTTTGATGCTGAAATTTTAGCCAGGGGAAAAAAAAATAAAAGCAATTAACCAGGAAGTGTTTTTGATTCTGGCTTTGATGCTTCACCTAAAAAAAAGAAAAAAATCCACAGTTAACTAATGGAAAAAAGTGTACAAATGCTGAAAAGTCTTTTCCTTGAAAAAATCTGAATTTCTTTTTGGTTGTATAACTTATCATTTTTAAATTTTCGTGTCCAAAGGGAAAAGGAAATTGGCTTACCCACTGTAACAGTCAGCAAAATTTTCCCTATTATTTCCTAGTTTATAGACAATCTGGTCTCATCTAGAAGTTGCTCATGACATTAGATTAATTCTGAACTGTGTGTGTTTATGCTATCTCTCCATAAATTGTGCAGCATGTAGACTGTCTGCAGCATGTAAAGGATGAGAACAAACCCAGGCAGCATTGCCATGTTAAACCAAAACAGGTTTGGTTTTAGTTTCATCCCAAGTTACCATCCTACAAACATGATGTGTGTCTGCTCAATGGGTTTGGCTTGATGGGCCAGGTGCTTGAGAAAGGAGAATTTTTTTGTTGTTCCATATTATCCTCTTTCAGTCCCTCTTCAGTGTAACAACTTGAGTTGAAGATGAGGAGCCTGGGAGGACTCTGTCTTCCTCACCATGGATGTTTGCCCTGGCATTGCTCCTGGACAGGAGAGGAATGAAGGAGTGGCCAAAATATTTCCTCCATAGTGAGATTTTTTGTTTACCTGTGGTGAAGAAGGGGTGCTGTTGATGGTCTAAACTGATGTAATTTGCCACACAGAGCTGTGCAGGTCTCTGCTTCATCCTGTGCACTACTAACGTGTAATCCACACTGCTGATCTTTAGGAAAATTCTGTTGTTTTCCATGAGAAAAACACTGCATGCCAGATGCTAATTGTTCCTTCCTTGCGGTGTTTTAACAAATCATGTGCTACTTACATCAATTAAGTGATGTTTAATTAATTAAATTTTGTTGATGAAATGCAACGCTCAAATCAAGATGAAAAATCCTTCCTTCTGCATCATCTGGTGCCTTCTTCAACCAGAAACATGGACAGGCAACATTTGATCATTGCCAACTGCCTTTGTTTCTCCCTTCCCATCTTCTGCTGGGAAAAGGGGCCTGATTAGGATGCTGAACATATCACCAGCAACAGCACTAATGAGTGAACGTTCCCCAGCTCTTGTTAGCAGGCTCTTGCCACGTGGTGAAGTTGTCATTTCAGGGATCTGGAGCAGGGGAAGTGGCAGCCAGTGCTGAGCTCCATCCACGCGTGTCCCTGATGCATCTGGAGTCACCAGGGTGGGGGGGACTGGGTGAGGTTCAAGGTCAGGGCTGACATTCAGCTGTCACAGCTTCATTGTCTGCAAGCCTTCCCTCCACTGAGACCTTGAAGGGTACTTTATAGAGGCTACAAAGAGCTTGGTCAACTGATACCATTGCACTCCCCATGCACACAAACCCCTTGCTTGTTCCAGGCTGCTGATACAGTTTCACATTTATTCATTAGTGAAGCCATTCAAATTGCAGCTCCTAATGACGTGGGCTTGCTTGTTTAGTCCAAACATCTAGCTATGTCTTTTTAAAGTTTTACACAGTGTTCTCTAATTGGGGTGACATTATCTGCATTTTAATGCTCAGCAGTTTGTCCCAAATGCCAGATTTCCAGGAGAACCCCACTGTTCACCACACCAGTTTAAATGCAGCTGCAAAGAAAAAATATACACAAAAGGTGTAAGGAAGGGGAAAAAAGGAGATATTTATTTGTTGTGGAATCCAGTTGCTCCAAACTAGACTCTGTGGTGAAAAAAAAAGAAAATACAATCTCAGGTCAAGGAAGAGACAGTGATTAGCTCCATTGCTAGGGGTTGTTTGAGCTTCACTGGTCTTAGAGAAAAAAATCCAAAACACTAATCAATCTATTAAAGCTTGCCAAACTTTGGAAGACAACTCCAGCTGTGGTGCTTGACTGAGACAGTGAAGTATACTGATACAGAGAACAGCAAACCTGCATCTTTATCAAGTGTTTTCCTGCACAAGCCCTGCAAAAAATGCTGAGAGTTGTCTGTTCGAGAAACGTGCTTTATCTGCAAGCACAATTCTTTATTTAAAAACTTTGATTTGGGGAAGCAAATGTAAGTAGGATAGAACATAAAATAAAGGAGGTCTGGCACTATGTAGTGGAGAAAATTTGGAACTCCTTTTACTGCTGCTTTCACAATGTGTCCAGAGGAAAGCTTGTGTTCTCTGCACTTGCTTAGGAGATATTTATTTTGCTGTTTGTCTTCATGCTTGATTAAGGACTTGAAATGCATGCAGCCAGGCCTTACCACCATGGTCAGCTTGGCCATTGCATTAGTTGCATGTCAAAAGCCACTGGCTGCTAAACACTCTACTCAAAACTACAATGGCTGTAGCATAGCAAATTATTTCCTTATGTCTTTTTCCTGCCTGCTTTCCTGTGTACTGCTCAAGTTTGACACAGGGCTGGTGCAGCAGAGGAACTTTCCACCTTGCCTGATGGGGAGGGACCACTTCTAGAGGCTGTGAAGCTGCTGAGACAGCTGACAGGGCTGCCAATTAGTGTCACTTGTTGCCATCGTTCTCTGATATGGACAGCTGGCCACTGGGAACCAGACCAAGACTGCCAAATTAATTTGACAGAAACCAGGAACCAGCTGAAAATACTCTGTCTACACACCAGCTACCTGGGCTGGATGCACTCAGCTGTGCAAGCCATGTGTTTTTGGCAATGTTGAAGCACTGGATTCAGCCCATGGAAACATCATCTGTCATGCAGGTAACAACTGATGCTCAGATGATGGTGAGAGGGGGCCCTGGAGGGCAGTGGTCAACCTCCAGTTGACTTTACATTTGCCAACCAGCTCTCACCTGGGGTTTTGTCACTTAATCTGTATTTCCAGTGCAAGACCAGCTTCTCATAGCCACTGGGTCGAGTAGAAGGTTTTAAAATGACCAGATGGGGCACCTGGTAACCCTTCTGAGCAAGAGGCCAGGACAGACTTTCCTGATCTGACTGTGGTTGACAGGCTTCTTGCCTCCTTCACAGCCATCACAGGACAGACCTGGTAGCTGGAGGATCTACCTCCTTTAAGCATTATGGTTGAGATAGAGTTTTGACTTGCCAAAAAAGCAGTGCAGCTGAAAGCTAAAACAGCTGTTCCTTACAGATATGGTACCTGGTAGTAGAAGGTCCCTTTGCAGTCCTTATAAATAAAATTAAGGCTGTATAAATCCCACTTAGCCTGTGGTAATCCTTCCCTTGTACCTCCAAGGCAGTGAAACAGTTCCTGTACTTGTCATTATCATTTGCCCAAAGGTTCCCAAGATTTTGACCATATTCTCATAAATCCATAATCCTTGACTTCACATGGCACTGCACCAGTGCAACTGAAAAGGTTTGGCCGAATCTCTTCTCCATTTTTTCCATTTTCCTTTAAACCAATGCACCCTGGTGTTTCGGAGAAGCTAAAGATGTCCTGCAGCTTGCAAGAAAGGTGATGTCTGAATTTACACACAGACTGCATTCCCATTGCTCCACAGTAAGTTAGTCAAAATACAGCCCTGCCAGGCATTGGGATTTAGCCTGAGCAATGTGTGTTTCTGGGTAGTTTCCAGTTTTATGGGTTGCAGCACAACCTGGATCCTTAAAAGTCCAGGTATAAATAGTGTATTATTGTGAGGATGCTAATAACACTGCCAAAGTGATACTTCATTCTTCATCAAGCCTCAAATCTACTCCAAAACACTCAACAGAAAAAAAAAATCATCTCAAGGAACAGCATTGAGTCCTGAGAAGGTGGAAACATGAGCTGCAATACACATCTGGCTCTGCTTGCAGGAGATGGAGTTTGGACCCAGATATATTTGCTCTATTACTCCCTGTGTTATGTTTGTTGTGAAAATTAAGAAAAGAGAAAGCAGTGCTGCATTATCATGAAATAATAAAGCAACAGGAGCAAAGAGTGTCAGTGTAGTACAGTGAGGTTACCTTCATTACAAAGTTTTCACCCCTTTTTATGCATATATGTACAAACATAAATGTACTACCAGCAGCACAGCAGTGCCTACCATGTGTCTGTGTGGGTGTTGTTATAGCCTCAGCATCTGTAGTTCTGGGTGAATTACAAGACCATCCTGTTATTAAAAACCTAAAAGCCTAAAATTCTGAGTCTGGTTTTGCCAGACTTTGGGTGTACTGTGAAACCAGCAGTTCCTAGAGGCATCAGTAGCAGCTGCAATACTCAATTTTTGGAAAATTACATTATTTATGACTAAAATTTTCCAAACCCCTTAAACAGATTTATAGGAGAATTAACATCTTTTGTTAACCCAACTGACATGTGGAAAAAAACAGGGAAGCTTTCAGGTGAAGGAACAATTCCTAACATCCTAGCCTTACAAGAGGTAGCAACTCTTCTTTTAAACTTTGACCCTTGCACTGAGGCCATCATGACTGCAACAAATCCTGTATAAATTTTATATAATTTAAACATTTTATTTTCATGGGCCTAAAGTTAGGCTTTTTTTTTTTATTTTATTAGCATGACATTCTTGCTTTGGATGTTCCTGATGCACAATGACTGTCTATTTGGATTAAGTTATTTTCAAGGCTGTGTTCCACTTCTTTTTTTTTCCTATTTATTTTCTTCTAGTATTACATTTTTTCCTGAAAACCCTTGTGTTTCAATGGCTTTTTTCCATTTTGTAGCTGTAAATTTGCTACTAGTAAAATTAGTGAGACCTACATCACTGGTGCCTGAAGAAATACAACAAAGCCATGTTGTTTGGATAAAATATATCAAGCAAAGATTCCTCTTGTGATTTTAAAGGCTGGTTCATGAATCATTGTCTTCTGTAGTGTAACTTGGCTCCTCACTACTACAACTCATTTTCACTCTTCTACTGAGTAGAGGAATAAAGAGTAAATATAATTTCCCACATATTCTTTATGTGAGGCAATTCAGGAAGTGTTTAACTGCAGCAATATTGCAAAAGTAATGTTTGACATTGTGTGAATGAAAGGCAGAGGAAATTTCTCTGTTTGACAGTTAAGAACAGCTCTGGTGGTCTGACATTCTGGTATAAATTATATCAGAAAACAAGTATTCTAATTCCCTCTCCTTTTTTTTTTTTTCCAAACAGTATGCATCTGATTTCAAATGTAGGACAGAATATTTTAATTTTTGTTACAGCTTGCTAATTACACCAAGTCATACTCATATGCTGCTGGAGGAAGGTTAATTAATTGTAGTAAAAATCAACCTTCTGAAAACAAAACTGCAGTTAGACAAGATTGTAACACTTTTTTCAGTTGTAATAGATGCATCTTGTGCTGTTCCAAAACTAGACACTTTAATTACTTTATCTGGCTCTTTAGATAAACAGGAATAATTTTTAAGATTTTCTGATACAATTGCATTTTATCTTACAACAGAAAGGTAACCAAACAGAACCAAAACAATGAGGAGTTTAGATAATATTTTATTCTTGCTGATTTAAAAATTAATTAATTAATTAATATAAAAAGGAAAAAAAAAAAAAAAAAAAAGGAGGGAGGGAAGAGGCAAGAGGGTTGAGACCAAGTTGCTATTCTAATAGTGCAATCTTTCCTGGAGAGGATGCTGTAATACTCAGAGGTAGTTTTTAATCTAGAATGAGAACTATTTGATGGGTTAACCCAGCAGCTGGCAAGATCCATAATCAAGGCAACTGATACTTTTCTACAAAGGAGTCTGAGAAACAGAGCTCATCTGTTAACAACACACAGTCAAGCAGTATGAAACTGACTTGCTTTGTCACAGCAACCTTATTAGGGCCTGGTAAGAAAAAAAAAAGAAAGCTAACATTTTCTTATTGGTTAGGTTCATGTAAAAATAAGGTAATATTTCTCCTGTAGGGTTAGGGACTGTGCTGTGCTTTAGTTCTGTGGCCCACAATTTTGTTAGCAATGAACACAGCTAGACATGCTGAGCTGTGCCTGGCATGAAGAGGCTTGTGGTACCTCAGCACAGGCTCCAAATGAACTTATTTTTAATAAGTATATAATTTTCCATTTAATTTTTTTTTTTTAGCTCTTGCTTGGCATACTAGCAGATGACCATGCTGGCATCCGGAATGTTTTGGTGTCTATTGTTTGGATTGATGCTGACGTTTAGCAAAAGAGACACTTTCAGGTTCTGTTTGAGGAACCTCCAGGCTCTCTTTTAGCCAGTTCATCCCAGCAGAATTAAGCCTGGCATGCTTCAACCCTACTTCTTTTTAAAATAAATGCAAAACAGTGGTTTAGATTCCTAATAAAACTCTTGAACCGTGCGAGGCTCCAGCTTTCCTTGTTTCTTTACACATCTGTAAATAAACCCCATAATGGAAGGGTACAACAGGATAAATCAACACGAATCTGAGATCCACTGCAGCATATTAAACTCTGAGGTCTTACTGAAGGGAAGGGCGACCCGGCGGCTTCTTGCAGCTTGAAGCTAATTGTTTTGGTCAGGATGGGAATGTCTGGAAGTCCACTGCAGTGTCCCACCAGCAAGGCTTCAGTAACTGAGCCTGCTCACCACGAATGAGCCCACTTTGTAGTGACACAGCGGGCTCAGACACCACCTATTCTGCCCTCCAAACTGTCATGCATAACAACTTCATTGTGCTAAATTGAACTTGAAAGCAACCAAAGGCTATGAGAAGGAGAGGCTATGAGAAAAGCGTGCTGTCAGCACTGGCAAAGGCTGACCTGGAAAGCAGGGCTCAGAGACAGCAGAATAAAAGGACCAGGGCCCATGAGCACAGCATATTGTTTCGTTTTAAAGTATAGATTCCCATACCAGGGAAAGTAGAAAATGCGATGTAAATTTATTTAAATGGATTCCGCCGCTTAAAAGTTTGCCAGCCGCTCTTATCCAACTTTCCCAGCTCCCTGATTCGTTACTTACAGTGGGAATATAATGACATATAGTCATCATTGTAACAGCTTCTTTGCAGGGGCACAATGATGATTAATAGCTAGCAGCAAATTTCACATGGGCTCTGAAGCACTATAGCGTTAAGCAGTCAAACACTCCCAAATCCCCCTTTTCTGTTCCACTGAAAAGTCCTCTCCTTGTACCTTGCAGATATGAACAAAGCCTATCTTAATTCCAATCAGCTTTTCCTCATTGAAAGAAACTTTCTCTTTTTCATAATTGATTCATGTGCATTTTTTTTTCTTCAGTCTTTCACTGAGCCTGAGACTTTTTTTTTTTTTTTATAGGGGATGTGGGAAATAATTTCTGTAATATCTGGTTTTGATTTGCTTTTCCCTCCAAAATGTATTTCAAGATATTTCTCACATTAAAAAGAAACACTAAACTGAAAAAGAACTTAAATTTCTCTGCATTAAAAGATTATTAGCCACAAGCACTGAGGGATGAGCTCAGAGAAACAGCTCCAGTAACCTAAGTCAAAGACTGGAGAGCAACAACAATAAGCTGCTTCTATTTATTGTATCAATTTCAATTCCCATGAGAAACTTACATCTGAAACTGGAAGAGGTATTTTTTCCCCTGCAGAATTATTTCAATTATGTCCTTGAATAGAAATATTTTATCAGAAATATTGAGAAAAACTCAGAAATATTTTTTACTTGACTGTATATTTACTAAGGTGGATTTATTGGTTTCCATAAATGTCCAAACTGAAGAAAAAAAACCATACAACTTTTAGAACTGATTCAGTCTTCCATTCAGAGGCTTCAGTATGGTATAACTACACTTGAAGGGAATTCCTCCTGATTTACAACAAAATGGCCATAGAGCAGATCAGCAGTATTCAGTTTTGATTTTTATTTTTTTATCTGGGAAATCCTTTTTAAAGAGAAAAGAAAAAAATCGAAGAGAAAGGAAAAAATAAAAGCAATATTAGGAATCTTAAATTTACAAAGAATATCAGTCAGTTTTGCTCCCCCTGTGGAAGAAGTTGGTTGCAATTCTATCGCTCCATGCATGCATCACTGCTAAAGTCTGACTGGGAGACTTTGCATACCATTGCCATTCCTCTCATGCAGTCTGTACATCAGATTTAATCTGTAAAACCTGGGAAAGTATTTTCTTAATTTTTGTGTATTATGGATAATGTAAACAAGAATGGCTTTTGAAAGTAGCATGGTATCTAGGAATATATAGTGTTTGCTGAAATAATTTCATACAGTATGTACAAGTAAATACATTCATCATCAGTCTTCTTTCTCATGCACTTTAAGAGAACTCTATGGTCAGGTTATCCATAAATTCGGGAACTTTTTTTCTAGAACAAGCAAAATTTTTCATTTTAATTTTGATCCCAACATATTATTTTGAAAAAATATGTTGTATCTGTGAACATTTTAAATTGCTTTTCATTTGTGGAAAATATTAATTCAGTTCATTTTGTATCAGGGATGAAAGCTTCTGGTAAGATAAACGGTGTGGGAGTTTGTGTTTATGAATCTCATTGAAAAGTTCTTAAGATGACTTCAGAAATAACATTGCATATCAAAATCCATGACAAATAAAAAATTTCTACTCAAATTCATTCTGTTGCTGCACTTTGCATGCAGGTTTTCTCTTTTTATATGTTTCAGTACTTCTACTCTGATATAACTTAGCAGAATTACCTATGATTTAATACATGTGACCCAAGACTTGAATGAGGCTCAGAAGACTTTTGTCAAGTGTTATTAATGCCCAGCAGGGTAGAGGTTGTATTATAAAGTTGGAATTCTTTTGCTGTATCAGTGTGTGATATTCTTCCAACTTAAAAATAACAAGAAAAAAACCTTCTATTTTCTACAAGTGATTTCACTTCTGACATTTCATTGAAATTGTTTGACATATAATGGGAACAGCTGAAAATAATGCAAATTCTGGTACAGATCAGTGGTTGCATTGAACAACTCTTGCATTGTATTTATTTAAGAGGGATCATTAGTGATTTGTGGGTGCAGGATGTATTGCATAATTTGCTGGATATATTAGATGTGCCCAGACCAAGGGTATGTCCAGATATTCTGGACCCCTGCAGAAATCTAGCTCTAAATCTCAGGTATCTACATTGTAAGCTTCTAAGCCATGGACTTCAGCTATCTTCCTTTTTAAGGACATCCATCCTCCTCCCACCACCCCCCCTGAGATATTTTGATGTGTATAACATCTTTCCATGGTTTCCACACCACAACCCTCTTCATACAAAGAGAATATATTCCTGGCCAGTGCAGCAACTGCAGGTTTGCAGGCTAAACCTAGGAAAATACTGGGGTACATGTACTTGCTTTTAGTGGGGAAGAAAGACTAAATTTGCCATCTTTACTCATACTGAGTAGCAGTTTAATAATCCAGTGGAAAAGCTGCTGCTGTAAGTAACTGCTCAGCAGGAATAGGGGTTAGATCTTCTTCATGGTGGTTTTGGGAGGCAAAAACTGATCATTGTGTTTCTTCCCTGCTCTCCTTTGGGCTAAATATATTCCTTCCTTCTTTTTACCTCTCAGACTTATTAATTTTTCTGCTTCCTATTCTACTCCCCCAGCACTTGTTCTCTCGTATTTCTTCTCTCCCTCCACTCCTTTTTTATACCTGGAATCCAGAAAAAAAACCTCATTCTTTTTCCCTATGCAGCCACCTGGACTCCTGTGTTGCCTTCTCCCACACCACTTTAAACTTGTCTTGTGATGATTTACTGGCCAACAGAGGTTCACATCTCAGTCCTTTTGCTTTGAAATACTCTTCTGGTTCATTTCCTCTTTTTGGGTTCAGAGACTTCCATGGAGGACATGGACTTGTATGTCCTCCATTTTCAGCAGCTTTTAGTCACCTTTTTTAAGGTCACAGCATTATGTAGCAGTGCCACACTCTCTGCATTCAAGATGTCATAGACTGATGTGCCTACTGAAGTGGTGTAATTCTCCCTGCAAGGAAGAAGGGTATCTGTGCTGTACTTCAGCTCTTCCTATCTTAAATTAAATTTTCTCATTCCAGATCTAGAGTTGCACATTTCAGAGTTATTCTGTTTTATGATCCAGTTCCAGATCACTACTTATTTCATCTCTGGGCTGTCAACCTTGTGATGAACTTAGATTAAATATCTTGACCAAAATTGTGCCAAAGCTGATGAACAAGTACATCTCGCTGTCTTGGGAAAGAGCACTGTGAATGTATTGGCATTACATTTTGTGCCTAGTTTCAGCTAGAACAGCCTCTGTTGAGCAAGGAAGACTCAAAGCTCTGAAGAAAACCTATTTCAGTTTAAACTCTACTGAAATATCCAGTTTTTGCTTCTAAATCTCAGCCCTGAAAGTCATGAAAGATAAAAAAGTCTTGCTGAAAGTTACCTCAGAATAAGATTTCATATGCCATTTCCTCATTTTTATTTTTTCCCTGTTTCTGCATATTCTTTAGGTCATCAGGAAGAGTAATAAATCGTAAGTAAAGCCAGTGTCAGAGCCACATATATCCCATGACGTCATGTTTCTTGAGGTTTTATTTTTTTGTCCCTTGGTGACAATTTCTGTTAATTGCTCTGAGGGCAGAGAGTGCTTTCTGCCTAGAATTCTACTATTCCTCTTTGCTCTCATTCTGAGGTTTCAACCTTTTAATATCTGGCCCTCATGGATCACCAGACTTTGTACACTTATCCAATAAAGGACTTTATCAGAAAGGAATCTCCTACCAGGCATAATACATCTTATTCCTCCAAAGTCCTAAACCAAACAGTCCTCTGCAAAGAAAAGGAGCACGGTGTACCCTATAGGAAAAAAGGAAGCCAACATGTCACCCATGGTAGATAGAGTCCAGCACGTGGCCTCTTGCCCAACCATCATGCAGAACAAAGCCTGGTGAAAAATGGGGTAGGATGATGTGAGTAAACACTGAGGGGAATTACTGTGGCAAGAAAACTGCATGGATAATGAATGTGGAGTAGGAAATACTCAGAAAGGACATGAAGAAGCTGCTGATTACCACAGCTGATGGTATGAAGGAAGATAAAGGAGATGGCTAGAGGAGATATCAAAAAGAATCAGTAGAATTAGCATATAAAGGTGTCCTTACTCCACTTCTTTACAGAAGACAATTTGTTAACACTCTCACATTGCAGAACGATTTTAAAAACTTTCAGGAGAGGCACTGGGAAATTAGAGTGGGTCCAGCAAAGGGTGATCAGAACTCTAAGGAACTTGACATATGGAGGAATAGGATTTGTTTGGCCTGGGGACAGCAAGGCTCAGGGACTCAAAGTAATCTTGTATCTAAAAGATTGTTATAGAACAGAAGCTGTCCCAGCTTCACAATGATGCACAATGACAGGACAAGGGTCAAAAGGTGCTTGAGGTGTCTGCATACTAGAAAAACTTCACTAAGAGCACTCTTAAATATCAGAACAATTTTCCCAGGGAAGTGACAGGGTGTACTTTCATAGAAACATTCGTGTTTTGGCTTGATAAGGCCCTGGACAACCTAATCCAAGGAGCAGGAGGTTAGACCAGACAAGCTTTACAAGTCTCTGCAAACCTGGACTTTGCTATTTGGATGTGACTCCTACTCTAGCTGACTATAGCATAGCATTAAAATCCTACAGTAAGGCTAATTTTAAAGACTATATTAAAAAATAGCACTCATTTCAAATAAACTACTCTTTAAAAAAATTACTTTCATTTAACAAAGATAAGCTGTTTGGTATTTTGAAGACAACTGAGGGCTCCAGGCAGCTCTTCAGACAGATATTCTCCACTCTCTGCCCTCATCTTTCTTCCTTGTAGGTGGCTATGACAACTTCTCTGTCTCATCTGTCTACCTATCAAGCAAGGGTAAGATACTGTTAATGTAAATAAATGACCTTACTGTTTATTACTCTATTAAGAAAATGTTTATTGCAACAGCAAACAGGCAATATAATTTTGTAAGGACTGGATTTTGACTGCTTTAATTGTATTCCACTGTGACTGCTGTCTCTACACATCATTTATTGCATATCCCCTTTGATTTCAACTGCTCACACTCCCTTTATTTGTATTTCAAGTCCCCCAGTCTCTCCTTTGTTAACTTTAATCATCAAATCAGCTAACACTTCCATTTTGCTGTCTCCCGTTTCCTATTCCTTATTTTATCATTTGTCCTGAAATAGTTCATCATTTCTCACATCTCACAGTAGTGATGTTCTTTCAACCTCATCTCTACTTGGAACAGATCCTTCACTAAGATCTTTCACACTAAATCCCTTTCTCTGTTGACCTCCACCCTTAGCTTGTGCCCTTTCTAAGACTTACAAGTTGGCAGTGCCTCTCATTCTTCAGAGCATTCTGCTCTTCACTTCTGACACTGTTACTTCTGTTGGGATTACTGTTTACAGCTGGGTATTTTTTTATGACCTAAAAAATCATCTTTCTTTTCATCATTAGTGTTTTCCTCCCATCATACCATAGGCACGATTTTTATCTCCCATCTCTGAACCCTCATGTTCTTGTGCTCTTGCCATAGAATTAAGAAGGGTAGGTAATAAAAAAAGTGATTTTCCTCACCTGCATATGTTTTCAAATGTTATATTTGTTATAACTGTAAAATAACTGTGTTTCTGATCCATGCTCAAGTGCTGATTTTACAGTCTTTTCTGCATTTATGTCTCTCTGTTCTTTACTCCACTGAAGGACTCAATAAGTTCCTCATTCTTTTCCATCATGCCCAGTCAAGTTACTCCCTATTTCTATGCCCTAGCACCTATTCTTAAAACCTGATGGCCCTGTGCCCTTATCCCACTCATTCTGAGGAAATTTGAATTGAAAAATTATTTTGTTTAAAATGTTATTAGTAATCATACACACCACAAAGCAACTAACTTTTTAATATTTCTGGTCAGATAGCATTTGCAGATGATTTGAGAATGGGTTCGGTTCTCTGGTGAAAAAAGAATTGGTAGTATTCTGTCAAAAATAAGCATGATCTTTAACTGAAGAAATATTTCTCTTCAGCCAGATACAAGACTCTCAGGGAGATGATAACACAAAACAGTTATTTTCACTGTTGCTTCCTCTCCTTCTTCTGAGTTTGTCTGCTGTTCATTATTTTTCCAATGTTTACTGCTCTTTAGATTTTTATAAAAGGAAGACGGGGGAGGCAATTAGACCACGTCTGTGTAGAGAACTAGCTTCAATATTCTCTATTGTTAAGAATGTAACCAGATGCCTAACTAAAAAAATATTTGAACCCCTGTGTTTCAGTCAAAAGCTCCTTTTAAAATTATAGGTAAAGCAAGGTCAGAGGAAAGGCATTCCCTTGCTTTATGAACTGAGGAAGCCATCCGGGTGTGTGTTTTGGAGATATCTAATTCAACACAGAGGAATGAAGTGAAGTCTGGAGCAAGTTTCAGGTTCTCTGTCTTCGGTGAAAGTTGAACTTTCTGGATCCAGTGCAAGGTAGCACTCACCAATGGGGATATTTTTTTTATATTTTTTTTTGTGTGTGAGGCTGTAATTGCACTGCTCACTTCTGTCCTAAACCCTTATAGTCCCTTTAACCTCCTTGGCTGTGTACAGCACTGCTGTAGGCAACCAGCAGATATTATGAAGACCTAAACATGGTTTACCTAGGATTACATGTGTACAAATTGTCTTTACAGCACTTGTTGTGGATTATATCAATCAAGAAAGAATTAGAAAAAAGTTCACATGTTGTATTATAGCAGGAAATCTGAAGGTAAATGATACTCATGGTGTAGAATTACTCTACCCGCTACTCTAGAGGCATGTGTTGGTTGTGTGGTGTGTTTGCTTTTATGGTTAATCTCTGTTACAGAGCACTGTAAACACAGTAAAATGAGTTAGTTGTTGTTTTTTTTCTTCCACATTTATTTTCAAGCCAAATAAGGTCAGTTGTTATTCTAATTGTCCTCCCTGATACTGATAGAATTACACAGTGTTTATGCAATATTGTGGTTATTTTAAGTGCTGCAACTACTCTAGAAAGTGATATATGTGATATCTTCATATATTGTTCTGTCTCTTATTTGACCTGCATTGAACCATTTGGCTATGATGCAAAATCCACCAAAATCAATGAAAATATTTTCTCTAACTTCATTAAGTTTCAGATTTAATCTGTAGTGAACCTGTCCAGGGCATCATAAGCACAATGCAGATGAAAGTTTCCTGATGGCTGTTGTTGTTTTGTTATTTGTTTGTTTATTTGTTTTTCTCTGGAGGTGGGAGGTGTCTCAAACCAATGACACACTTTGAAAACTGAGTCATGTTTCTGTTTCCATACCTGCTGGGCAATTAATTTCTTCAAACCTGAAATCTCTTACTGTAATCTCTGGGAAATTGTGAAGGGGAAAAAATATGTCAACATTTCTAGTGGATATCTTGTAAAGCAGGAACGAGCAGCCACTGCATCTCCTGAGATCAGAGATTTTAAAAAAAAGATTATTTTATTATAAAAAATATAGCTTCATCTATTTTCTGTCTAAAGTTAAAGGAATTACATGGTAACCAGGTCACATTATCCATTTTTTTTCTTGCAACCATGAAGACTTGAAACTCTCAATATTAATTTTTTTTTCTTTTTTTGTAAAGAAAGGGATATTTTTTTCTGGTTGCTTCCAAATGTCTTCTTTTTACATAATCACCTGATTTCCTGGAATGCAGACTTCTCTCAGTAGTCCCTGAAATATTGTTCAATTCCAGCCAAACCATGGGAGTTACACTCATCAGAAACTACTCTGTTAGGGCCTAAAATCTATATGGACATGATCAATATGTATATATTACACATTATAGCCCCTGAGTGCCCCACAGACCAAGTGCTGCAGAGATCACCTTGCATCCCCTGGCCTTGTAACCACCAGGAGGTGACCCTTACACCCACAGAAAATTGTATTTACAGTAGTGTCAGGTTGCTGGAGGCTGTTGGTGTCAGTTAGCAACACTGGAGAAAACAATAAAGCCCATTTAGCTGCAGATACAGTCCAGAAGTTGTGGGGAATGTGTGCAATCCCCAGCATGCCTGCACCTCTCCTCTCACTTCAGATTTTTCCATTCCCATTGGTCTTGTGCAGCAAGGCAGGATCACTACACAGGGAAGGAAAGAATTCCCTGAAATACAGTCCAGCAAGATGAGAGGTGTTTTGACCAGACAACAGCAAGAAAAGTGAAGGATGAAACACAAAATATTTGAAATTGTTATGGATTTTCTTGGAAAGAATTAATTATTGTTTTTTCTCAGCAGATACATAATATATTTTTTTTTAATTTTTTTACCTGGTAGCACCTAAAACAAGTCACCCATCCACACAAAATATGTTCATAGAATCATTTTGGTTGGAAAAAAAGTTTGAGATCATTGAGTTCAACCATTAATGCAGCCAAGGCCACCACCAGATCCTGTTCCTCAGCACACATCTGCACAACTTTGAAATCCCTCCAGGGATGGGGACTTCACCTCTGCCCTGGGCAGCCTGAGCCAGGGCTTTATAATCCTTTCAGTAAATAAATTGTTCCTAATATCCAATCTAAACCTCCTCTGGAAGAACTTGAGGCCATTTCCTCTTGTCTTATCACTTGCTGCTTGGGTGAAGTAGGGGTCCAGCAGGGCTTTCCTGGAGGGACAGAGCTTTTTTTCTGGGATTGGTCTTTCATTAAGCTTATTTGTCCTAGATGCACCAATTAGCAGAGATGGAAAGATAATTTGCTATCTTAATTTGGTATCATGCATACACCAGCTGCACAGAAAAAGGAGTTAAAAGGCAGACAAAATAGAACTTCAGAGAAATTTATCACTCCCAAATATGACCCCTGCCTCTATCTTCAGTGTTGCTGAAGTAGACTCAGTAGCTCAATTTCTCAGTTACCTGTGGTAGAAAAATCGGATTTTTTTCAGAAAGAAAAGATGTAGATTGCCTATAGCAAGCATGTATTCAAGTTTTAAAAGATACAACCAGCAGAATTAAAGACTCACTCAGTTTTCCAGATGATTCCTTCTGCCAGTGAATCACGACAATTGAACAGCAGCAGAGCTAAGGAAGCCCTGAAGCTTATCAGTGAAAAGGAAGAATTTATTTTAGAAATATTTTTTAAAGAAAAACATGTAAATGTATCTGAAGAACAAGAACAACATCATTTTTTGATAACACTTTAAGCACTGAAGAAATAAAGCTGAAAAGATGCATACTCCTTAAAAGCTCTGAATTCCCTTTTTTGTTTTTTGTTCATCCCTTCTTGCTTCTTTCTCCTGACTCTTATATTACAGAGGTGAGGAGTAAAAAGAAAGTGTGACAGTGCTGGGACACTTTTTTTTTTCTTCCTTTTTTTCCTTTCTTTTTTCTTCTCTTTTTCTTTTCCTTTTTTCCTTCCTTTTTTTTTTTTTTTTTTTTTTTTTTTTTTTTTTTTTTTTTCTCTTTTCTGGCATGTGTCCAGAGTGATTTTTTTGCATTCTGTGTTAGTTCTCCTTTCTCAGTGGCTAAACACAGGATAAGAGACACAGCCACAGAGCTGTTGCTGGAAAGGATTTTATTTATCTATCATTCCTACTCCTCCACAACTGCTGCACATTTTGGTCTTAGCTCCAGATTCTTATATTATGTGTCATTATAGGGGATCTAGGAAATACAATTTAACATAAATAAAATATTTTTCAACCCCAATTTGCAGCTGAGTTGTATACTCTATAATGAGAAATGTGCACAGACAGTACAGATGGGAAAAATAAGGCCAGATGAAGACAAATAGAGAAAAATCACTTTATTTTACCTTGTTTCCACCGTCTTCTTCCTCTACAGCACTCCAGAGTGTAGAGACCACTTGAGTCAGAAAACTGTAGAAACAATAACCACCACTTCATAAATATTTTAAAACCAGGAGATGTGTGTTTCACTCAAAGTTGGCATTACACTGAACATCCTTACAACATGTATTTTTGCAGCTTGTTGTACCTGGGGTCTGCTGCACCTTGAACTTCTGCCAGGAGAGACTTAATGAAGCTGTGCAGGGAGCTTTGGTTTGGGTTAGGAGAGGTCTAAACCCCCCCTGGCATCCCACTACCTTGAGCTTGGACAGCTAAATCCATGAAGCCAGATTAACTCAACAGTTTGCTAAAGACTCCTGATACAAGCAATGGAAAGAAATGTATATTTTAAAGGGCTGATGGTGTAGAATCTACCCTTCTGCTTTTCCACTGCCACCGTTGAACAAGCATCACAGTTTAACACTGGCCTGACAATTAAAGTGAAAGAGAGATGCTCTCTATTTATCCCCCTCCCTGATAAAGAAAGGAGAGAGAATAAGGGAGAGAGACTGATGGGTTGGAAACTAAACTACACAGCTTTAATGGAATAGTAATGATAAATAGGAAAAAAATTACTAAGTATATACAAATATAGGGGAGAATGACACCATGTTCCTCCCCCCTCTCCCCCAATAACTCTCACATCCCCACTGAGGCTGCAGGGCAGCCCTGGGACAGTCCAGGCTGGAATCCTGGGGTCAGCAGCAGTCAGGAGCTGGAGGCAGGAACACACAGATTCAGGCTGGCATGGATCAGGAGCACAGGCAGAGGAAGGGATGGAATCCTGCCAGGATGCTGAAGCAAAGATGGAGAGGTGAAGAAGGGGAAGCAGGAAGGGGTTTGACCCTTGTGATCCCTCAGACTTATAGAGTATGCATATGGGAAGGAATACTCTGTTTTGTCAATTTTGGTTACTTATTTTGTCTGTTCCTCCCTAAAGGCGGGTCACAGGTGTGACCTCTTTCCTCCTTTCTTTTCTCTTTCCAGAGCCCAAGATGTTCCTCAGAGCTGAGCAGTGTGCCAGGTTCTGCAGCCCAGTCTCTGGCTGTAACTATAAACACTGAGTGTTATCAGTCCCAGAAGCAGACACTGTCTGAGAAACTTGCTGTTAATATCATCAAGTGCAGCTGCTTACAAGAGACTGATCTGAAATCCAAAGTACAAGACAGAAAATTACCTTTATCCTGGCCCAGACCAGAACAACAGGATATATACAATCTTTTCAGCAGAAATAATAAAATTCAGGTAGGAATAAAATGCAGGAAATACCATAAACTTTAGAAAAAACTTGGGGAAAAAAGTTTCTGTTTTCTTCCTCAAAATCAGTCTTTACACAGCACAATGACATATTGTTATTATGTTGAATATATTTTCTGTACTTGAGTTGTCACAACACTACCGTAAAAGGAATGAGTTTCTGCAATAGCAATAATGGAATGCTGACTTTGTTGCTTATTTATGACCTTTTTTTCATGTCAACAGTATTAATTACACGTTGCAGAGTCTGCCTGATTCCTCCTAGGAGGAAACCCACAGATATGTGACATTTTAGCTGGCAACATCATCAGTGGTTTTGGCTGGGGGGAAGAGTTACTTGATGTGACAGCATAGAAGTGTTTGCCAAAAGCTTTTCGTATTATTACTAGAAAGTATTGAGACATCTTTTATAAAATATTATCTGTATTGAGTAAATACAATTAAATAAGAACTTTGCTGAGGAGAGACCTGGCAAATACATCTGCTGTTGTAAGAAGCATCTTGCAAAGCCCTGTGTTCCATTTATTTAAGGGTGATGTTTAAGAGTCTTCTAGGACACATATTTGTACCCCAACAGCAGTAACATCTGCTAAGGAAAAGAAGATAAACTTGGAAATCATCAAGAGGGAAGTTGTTTTGAGAAAAAAAAAAAAAAAAAGAACAACCTCATGGAGACAAAGTAAAGCACCTTGTAATAGTAATTAGTGAATTAAAGTAAGCACACTCAAAATTATAATCCTATTTCACTGGTACTAACTAAAAAAAAAAAAGGTCTAAACTTCCCTGCATGAATATGCTACATATACATTTTTACTGGCTCATCTCTGATTACAAGATTCTAGTAACTGGTTGGAAAGAAATCCATCACTATTTATAGCAACAGCTATAAATAATGAATACATTATGAATTAATTATTATGAATTAATTATATTATGAACGAAAAAAAAATATAGATAAGGGGTTGCCAATCAGGAGCTGACAGTCAGTCTTTGCTAAGTTGTGCCATCATTATTGCCACAGCTGCAGTGCAAGAGCAAAAGGAAAATGAAACTCTCATTATTTTGTTGTACCATGCTATTCCCCTAGGCCCTGCTGAGCCTGCAAGAGGATGCTGAGCACCACCAGATTGTTCCCCCAGAGGCAACATCTACACAGTGGACTGTGGTAGCTGCATGGCATTGGCCCTCCCATTGGAGCTAAGATTCAGAGGACCACTTAGGAGTTAAAAGCCACTGTGGGAGGAACAGGGGAATGGTCCCAGATTGACCTGGATTGTTGTGGTGGGTTAGAGTTACTCTACAGGGTCAGTCTCCTGAGCTCAGGTGAGCTCTGTATCCCCTGTGCACCATGCTCACCTGGAAGCAGATGGCACAGGAGGAGTTTTGTTGTTCCTGTAAGCTGCTTCAATGCTCAGGCAATAGCCAAGCAAAGTCAGTAGCCCCCCAGCCCTATAATCTACAGCAGCTGTAGATTTAAATTTATCTGAGGAAAAAAAAAAACCCAAACCCACAGAGAGCTATAGCTGGGTACTCTTTCTTCTGGTTTCTGAGCCCTGAGGTTTGATCTCAATTAGAACTTCTGACTAGATCAATTTATTTTTTTCTTTTTTCTGTAACATGAAGATTTCCTCTATTCCCACCTCCTCAAAGGGAAAAAATTACAATAAAATCAAGAGCTGACACTAACAACTGAGTCAAACCAAGCAGCACACAAATGCACACTCAATGTAATCAGACCCTAAGACGACTCTGGGTATTGTGAAAAACAAGAAAAAAGGCAGAGGTTTTGCCTTGTTGGTGGATGCTGGAAAAAAAATTTATAGGGAATTAGGCTCAGGTGTAAATCATCACATCTACCACCAGAATATCTTGGATCTGTAGTCAACAGAAAGTTAAATGTCTTTGGGGTTGATTTAAAGCATCTAAATCAAGTTACTGGAGCTTTGTGGGAAAGAATGGAAGGAAGTGACTTAAGATTGTATTTTCACTAGGAGACACTGACCTACTCATTTTTGCAGTAATTTATAAACATTAAATGGATGATTTTACATTCTGCTAGTGAAATACTGACAAGGAGAATTTAGCAAAGGAAAAGGCAATATTAGGTTCCTAGAACCATGAGTCTGGCCCTTTCATGTTTGACCTTCATGACTACAATACCATCTGGTTTGTTATTGTAATTTGAAAGTATGACAAAGATCTTAGCCTTTAAATTAAAGGCAAATAGAAGTAATCTAAGAAGGCTTATATGTGATTCGGGTAGCATCCTTAGATGCTACAAGGCAGCAAAGAAAATGACAGCTGTGGTCACATTTCAAGGGGAGTGCCTTCTCTCTGGGATACCCAGAGGTCCAGCATTTCTTATTTGCCCCTCTTAAGTCCTCTCATTTCCGTGTCACACATGGCAACCACACCATGTCTGAAGACAGCTGAAAACTTGTTTTTCCTTCCATGAAGTGTTGGGAGTTACAAAAACTTCATCCAGCTGAATGAATCTCTAAGTTCAAAACCTCCCATGACTTTTTCTTGGCTTTTTCTTTAGCAGGGAGTGGGAACTCCTACAATTAAATTCCTGTAAATTTCTTATGTTTTGTAATTAACACCCAGAACCTGCATCTTTGTTTTTTTGTTTGTTGTTTTTTTTTTTTTAATTTGTTTGTTGTTTTGTTGGGGTTCTTTAGTTTTTTTTAAGAACAAAGAAAGTCTTCATCACTGCAATCCATTAAACAGATTCTCAGCATGTTTTGCTCTCAAATTATTTGCTCTTGAAACCCTATTCACAATGAGACCATTGTGGCCAGAGTACTGATGCACTAACACATTTCTGCATAGTTTTCACACACACAGCTTATGGAAGATCATATATGGAGGCAACATAGATAAAATTGGTCCTGCAGCCACCTTTTATTCACTGGTTCAGGGACAAAATAACAAACTATTGCTTTTGAAAGGCAGTCCCAAGGGCAGACAAAAATGGTGGCTGAGTGTTAAGGGATAAACAAGATTGGAGGCAGAGGTTAACTACTGTATTTGCAAATAAAGCTCAGACTCTGGCAGCTGACTTGCATATTTGCAGATAAGGTGCTAATTGCATGAAGTAGCAATTTGAAAGCCAAGCACTGAAGGCTCAGAACTCTGGAAAGGGTGTAATTGTATTTAAGTAGATAATGTGAAATTACAAGGAGGAAAAAGGAAAAAAAAAAAAACAAAAAAAACTGAAGTTATTAATTCCATCTTATATAATTAAATGGGGAAAAATAATTTGTAGTATTCCATGGTCTTATGTAATAACTATTAGAAGCTTTAACTAAAATTTAATGCTTTTTAAAGTATTTTCTTGCATGTGCTACTTTATTTAATTGTTACCTAACATCCCTGGAAAGGTGATGGAGTAGCTCATTCTGGAGGCCATCTCTAACCGCTTAGATGAAAGAAAGTTTACAAGGAGTAGTCAGCATGGATTTATTAAGGGAAAGTCTTGCTTAATCATTCTGATAGCCTCTTATGCTGGCACAGCCAGATGGTTAGATGAGAGGAGGGCAGCTGATGTTGTCTGCCCTCACCTCAGCAAGGCTATTGGCTCTGTCCTTCACAAAGTTCTCAAAAGCAAACTTGAGATATGTGAGTGGGAGAGTTGGGTGGTAAAATGGTTTAGGAAGTGGCTGAAGGGCAGACCTCAGAGAGCCATAACCAGTGGGGTTGAGTCAGGCTGGAGCCTGGTGACCACTGGTATCCCTCAGGGGTTGGTGCTGGGTTCAGTCTTATTCAATAAATGCATCAGTCACCTGGGTGAGGGCACAGGGTCACTGAGGAGGCCACACTGGGAGGGGTGGTTGGCACACCAGAAGCTGTGCTGCCATCCAGGGTGACCTGGACATGATGGAGACATGAGCAAGGAGAAACCAAATTGTCAATGTGGAAGTCACGGACGCTGCACACGACCAATATGATCAAGCAAATCATAGAATTATAGAATCATAGAATTGGCTGGGCTGGAAGGGACCTCAGAGATCATTGAGTCCAACCCTTGAACCACTCCCGCTGTAGTTCCTCGCCCATGGCACTGAGTGCCACATCCAGTCTCTTTTGAAATATCTCCAGACACGGAGAATCCACTACTTCCCTGGGCAGCCCATTCCAATGCCTGATCACCCTCTCCAGAAACCTAAACCTCCCCTGGCACAACTTGAGACCCTGCCCTCTTGTCTTGCTGAGAGTTGCCTGGGAAAAGAGACCAACCCCCCCCTGGCTCCAACCTCCTTTCAGGGAGTTGTAGAGAGTGATGAGGTCTCCCCTGAGCCTCCTCTTCTCCAGGCTGAACAGCCCCAGCTCCCTCAGCCTCTCTTCATAGGATCTGTGGTGGATCCCTCCACCAGCCCAGTTGCCCTCCTTTGGACCCGCTCCAGGACCTCAATCTCCTTCCTGAGCTGAGGGGCCCAGAACTGGACACAGGACTCGAGGTGTGGCCTCACCAGCGCTGATAGCTCAGTTTATATTTTCTTTCTGGCTCTTGCTCATGGATAAGCTACTTGTTGATTGGTTAGTATATGTTGTCCCTGTGCCTAAAGCAATAATTTGATTGGATAAGGTCTTCTGATCACACAAAGATTCTCTCTGCTAATATTCTGTTTTAAATCCTGTTTTCAGTCACTTATACCCAACTTTATTCTGCTTTTTTGTGCTTCTTTCACCAGACTTTTAACAACTTTGTTTCTTTGCTACCTCCTTGAGGTCTGCTGTGCTTGTAACATCCCTGAGGTTTGCTACTTGCACAGGCCTCTGACTCACAGATTAATAGTCTCATGTTTCTGGATTGTTCATTATGAGTCCATTGTTTTCTAAATATCCCACACCAAATAAAGTTTAGTAAGGGCAAATGTAGGGTACGCCATCTGGGAAAGACCAACCCCATGCACCAGTATAGGTTAGGGGCTGACCTGCTGGAAAGCAGCTCTGGAGAAAAAGACCTGGGATTCATGGTGGACAACAGGGTCACCATGAGCCAATAGTGTGCCCTGGCATCCCAGAAGGACAATGCCATCCTGGGGTGCATTACGAAAACCATGGCCAACAAGTCCGGGGAGGTTCTCCTCCCCCTCTATGCTGCTCTGGTGAGGCCTGACCTGAAGTGCTGCCTGGAGTTCTGGGCTCCCCAGTTCAAAAAGGACAAAGAATTACTGGAGAGAGTCCAGCACAGGGTCACTAAGATGATGAAGAGACTGGAGCATCTGCCCTATGAGGAAAGGCTGAGAGAGCTTGGGTTGTTTACCTTGGAGAAAAAGAAAGTGAGGAGGAATCTTATCAATATTTGTAAATATCTAAAGGGTGGGTGTCAGGAGCATGGGTTTGGACACTTCTCTGTGGTGTCCAGTGGCAGAACGAGGGGTAATGGCAACAAATTGGCGCACAAGAGATTTAAATTAAATATGAGAAAATACTTCTTCAGTCTGAGAGTAACACAACACTGGAATAGATTGCCCAGGGAGGTTGTGGAGTCTCCAAACCTGGAGACATTCAAGACCTGCCTGGATGTATTCCTCTCAAACCAGCTCCAGGGGACCCTACTCTAGCAGAGGGGTTGGAATAGATGATCCTCAGAGGTCCCTCCAATCCTTTACTATTCTGTGATCCTATGATTCTGCAATTACAGCTGATTCCTGACCAGTCCCAAGAAACTATTATCTATGGCATTTCTATCACCAGGCACCGTAAGCATTACTTTAATGATGCCTTAATAAAATCAAAAGTTTCTTCAAAAGTTTAAAAATCCATTTGTAACTTGAATTGTAGAAGTGGAAAATATAAAAACAGACTGTAAAAAATACAGAGGTGGCTTGTGACTTGCTGTAGGCCACACAAGGGAGAAGCCTCATCAGCATATTGATAATTCTGCTAAAAACTAGAGATGATCATTCCCTGTCTCCATAGATAAAGCATTTAACAATAACCAACCCTCCTTTAGATCTCAGCATGATGGACAGAAGAAAAATTTAATCACTGCAAGTTGGTTGCTGGCCAAGAATCAGTGATTTTTTTGTCTTGATTGCATCCAGTGTGAGCAAAAGGAGGAAAGGTTCATGTAGCAATGTGGAATATTCATCAGGATTTCAATCTAGAAGTCTCATGCATGGAATAAAAGTAAGGATATGTTAGACACATGGGATCTGGTATGAACTAAGATCATTACAAGATAAATGGATAAGAGAAAAGTCTCAGTTACATAAGAAAAACATGCAACACTATTTTTTGACCACTAAGTGAAGGCAGCATTCCTTCAACTAAATTAAAAAAACCTTAAGTTTCAAAATTAAAAAAATTCAAAGATATGTTACAGAGGAGTAACAAAGAAAACATATCACAAGAAGCATGAAAATGAGTTTTTGTGTAGGTAATTGAAAAGATTAAGACACACAAAAAAGCCCCATGGCATCATTACAGAAATTAATAGAAGGCTTTGAAAGACACAGAGACAGAACTATATAATTTAAAAAAAAAAAAAAAAAAAAAAACAACAAATATGGGGAACAAAACAGACCCTACAATATTAGGGATTCTATTAACAAACAGTTATAATAAACCTATTAGTAGTCAGGGAACCCAGAAATAGTAAAAATTGTTCCTATTCTTCTTTTGCAAACAATAAGGACATTCTTGCTACATAAGAATACCCTTTGAAGAGGTTAATAAGCACTTCCCAGTCAATTAATAGGTGTTAAACAGCATCTGCCAGGAGATCTGAATAAGCTTCACCCAGTAGTCTTAAAATACTTCTCTGGGCAGAACACTTGTTGACTTATGTTAATTTTTATTAAACCTTGAAATAGCAGGGAAATACTAGAAGACTGGGACAATGTTTCTGTGCCAATATTCAGAAAGGGCAAGTGGTTCTACACAAGTACAAGTTCTCCAGTGAGAAAAACAAACAAGCAAAACAAATCTGCTTTGGGAATCAGTTGATGGGGAATTAAAGGGCTGCTTGCAAGTTTTTAAGGGGAAAGGATTTTGTCAAGTAGACCTAATTTCTGAGTAAAGCTACTGCTACTACGCAAAGTAAATCAAAAACTATTCTCCCTGTCCCTCCCAATCCTGAACAAAAAAATAGTGAATGTGTTCAGAATTGGCCAGTGGTTTTATTCTGAAAATGGGACTGTGAAAAAAGAGATTTTCTGCTGGGAGCTGAAAGGCAGAGGAGCCCCACTAGTGCTCATCAGCATCTTCATCAGTGACTTGGTTGGAGCTCTAAAATCACAGGTGATTAACAAACACTGAGAAGGACAATTAAATACAGTGGTCTGCTTCAGTTAATAAGCAGGGACTATTCTGAAGTTTGTTGTATTGATACAGGTGTGTGAAAGTTCCATGTAGAAAGCAAGCAGTGCCCGAAACATATTGACTTTCTCCCTACTCTCCAGGGACAAAGGGCTCAGAGTCATAACAAAATCCACTGGCAAGAAAAGGCTGGTGCTGCCCATGCAGGTGTAACATTGCACAAGGTTTGTCTTTGCTCTCTGAAGTGGTAAAGTCATTAAAATCATTAAATAGTTTAGCTGTGAGGGTGTGGTTTTGTTCTGTGGGTTTTTTTTTGTTTGGGGATTTTTGGGGTTTTTTTCTATTTGGGTTTTTTTCTTTTGTGTGTGTTTTTGTTTTTTGTTGTTTTTTGCTGATTTTTTCTTTGTTTGTTTTAAGTTGGAAAGACAAAAAAGGAATAAAAAAGAGCCTTCAAAATTATTCTTATGCTAAGGGTATAAGACTCCACCCCTTCAGTTTATCTGAAGGCAGACTGAGAGGGGACCTGGCTATGATATGATGGGGAAGACAGGCAAAGGGCCCTTTAATCCAACAGAGAAAGGCAAAGG
Organism: Calypte anna; assembly: GCF_003957555.1. NCBI lineage: Eukaryota > Metazoa > Chordata > Aves > Apodiformes > Trochilidae > Calypte > Calypte anna. Next base: position 69,952,426 of record NC_044274.1, on the reverse strand, counting down.
AAGGATTTGTGTCTGGAAACTGAAGCTGAATGGGTTGAAATGAGACGTGAAACACAATCTTTTTCCAGGGAGTCTGATCCATCATCAGACAAATGGCTGAGGGAAGCTGCAGGATCTCCATCTCTCACAGGAAGATGAGGTGTTTTTTGGAAGATATGCTTTAGCAAAACACACGTAACAGTTCAGTCAAAGAGCAGAGGTCCTTGAGCTCAGTGCAGGAGGGAGCAGGTGAAAAGCAGTGAACTGTGATGTGTGGATGTGTGGTGTGTGTGATCTGATGAGTCATACCATCCTTCAGCCTTGGGAATTTATGGGTCAGTAGCATTAGGAAGAATCCTCCTACAGTTGCAAACACAATCACAGCTGCTACACTAATGCACTTCTTGAATTCTGTGTTGTGTCTGAAATTCAAAGAGCCAGCTCTTGGTTAAGAGACACAGCCTGGGGAAGTGAAATGAGCCTGTGGGAAAAAGAAATGAGGTCTTGGGCCACAAAAATTCTCCCTGTTCATCTGAAGCCATAAAGAGATATGGCTTCTGCTTCAGGGCTGGGGTGTGATGTGGAAGCAGCTGACCAGATGCATTTTTGTCTCATAGGATGCCCTGCCATCTCATGGTGTGGTGCTTCCCCTATAATCTCTTGAAGATGGGCACATTGGCACTTGAGTTTCTGCTCCTTCTCTCTTTTCTCCAAATGTGTCATTTCCATGGAGTCTCAGCACCTGCACCCACTGCAGATGGAGCCTCCTGCACCCCAAGAGGGGTGGGCAGAAGGGTTTACTCAGAGATACGAGTCCATCACTTTCTGTCATCTGTGAAAAACTTGATTGACTATGGTATTTATTAAAAAAATAAAAAAGAAAATAAAAAAGAAAAAAAGAAAAAAGGAAAAAAATTAAAAATTAAAAATATTTTTAAAAAAAAGATAAAAGAAAAAAGAAAAGAAAAAGATACTGCTGCTTGTGAAACATCTGTGGTCAGGCTTTAGATGAAAATTTCACTAAGATGAAAAGTACAATAACTATAAACTTGTGTACATCTTCTTCTCCTTGACCTGTTCATCACCTTTTGCCTAATTAGCATCTGCTATCTAACAGCTTAAGAATTTCTAAGTCAGCTTAATTCAACATGTCCTGAAAACAGCTCTGAGAAGATTAAAATTTCTAAATTATCAAAATTATGATTTTGAGTGCCCTTGTCCTGTAGCTTCAAAAGTAGGAGATGGATAAAAATCTTCACCAGGGTCTTTATGAGAAGTTGCCTCAAAGCTGTGGAGTAGACTTTGAATCACAGTGGAGAAAAATACAATTTTATTCCTCAGCTTTCTTGGAACACTTTCTCTGGGATGTGGGAAAGTGTCCACTTACTTGTTACCCATATTGTAGTTTACCTCAGTTCCTAAAAGGTGAGCAGAAACCTCAAAACTTCCTCCAGCACACTTGGAACTAAAATATACTCCATTCCTTTGCCTATTTAAAAATAATGTAGTCATATATTTCCTGGTCATTGTTGACTATTCTAAAAATATAGGGTCATTGCACATAGCTGTAACATATCAGGACATTTCCAAATGCATAATCTTGGTCCTTGAATCCACTGTTTGAAGGGTGGATCAGCACTTACTATGCACATTTATTTGCCTTAGCAAGCATTTTTTTTGGCTGAGGAAAAGAAGCATCGTGTACTTTTTCTCATAGTTTAGATTGAAGTGTTCATGGTTAGTGTAAATTTTGTTATTTTAATTTATTTTTTGTGTGTGTCGCACTTGAGGAAAAAGCCCTTGACTATCCTGTAATCTGCATATTTTCTTTTTTGAAAGAAGAAATATCTGTGTTCAGCATACTCATATTTTATTCCTTTTTATATCTTTCTCTGTTTCTCCCTCCCCCCTCCCGTTATTGCAAAAAAAAAAAAAAAAAAAAAATTAAACTTCTGAGAAAAAAAATATGTAAAAATATGGTGAAAGCTGCTTTTCACCAAACTTCAAGACATTAGGATTTTGATTCATGTTCTCACATCAGTCTTGAGATGTCAGTGATGCCATTGCTCCCAGTTCACAGCAATAGTTTTACTTGCATACTAAGAGTCAAGCAAGTACAGAAGTGTTTGCAGAATCAGTCTTTAACCAATAGCTACACATTTCCCTGGAAAAATGTGGGATGAATAATGAGACATCCACCTCCTGAGGGCAGCACAGTGGCTGCTACTGCAGAATGTGGTCAGGAACCAAAATTACCAAATTTCCTTTTCCCTTCAGCTTCCTCCCTCTTTCTCTCAGAGGGAAGTGGGGCCCTGGCATTCTGACATCTTCTGTCCTCTGACCACTGTTGTTGCAGAAACCTGTAGAAATTCTCATAGGAGATCATGGACATTTTGGTTAATAAGTTTTTAAGTCTGACAACCTGGTCCATCAGTCTAATCTTTTTGTGAAAGAAAGCTGCAAAAAGAAGTTTGGGGCAGCACCTGAAGGACATCAGCAACATCATCAGCATTTGGAAAATGCAGTGAGGATATATATATATATATAGAAGGAAAGGCATCTCTGAGAGTCTGGACTTCTGGAGAGAAGGATGTGCATGTGGGTTCACTCTACAGAAATATTCATCTTATTGCCAGGGATGCTGACTGGTATCAGATCTTTTGTGAAGATGATTCTCACTTTTCTATGAAATAGAAGAGCAGTGGCTCACATGGCAGCTGGTCAGCTCAGGCTCTCATCCCCATTTCTCTCATAATTTTTGTGGTTTTCATGATCACGATTTTAATGCTTTTGCTTGAAGCATGACATGCAACATCAAGTGCCACACTGACCAACTCCCCCCCTAATCTCTAAATTCCCTCATGAGGTACCAGATCCCTAAGACTCATGCAGCCTTGATAAGGAATATTTTATTTTTTTATTTTAAAGAAATTTCACTTGGTTTATAAATCAAACTTTACTGCCCTAACCTCCAGAAAACTGTTGCTTGCACATGTATCAGTAGATTTTCACACCACCTTGTAATTCAGAGAAATCACCCAGTGCAGACTTACTCTACTGGTTAAATATATGTCAAGAATATACAGGTCAATGTGCTATAGATGAGTTGATGCCACAGTAAGGGTCTCAGTTTTTGCACTGACTATTTTCCTACTGGATGCTTGAGGTGACCTGATGTTGTTTGTATTTTGCTGGCATTTGTGATGCACCTTCTGGAAAAGGAAAATCCCTAACACACACTGGTCCCAGGTATGGCATTTATTTGTAGCTGACCTTGCTTCCCTCCCTGGGCTGTGGCTTAAAATGAGCTTTAGTTGGGTGACAGATATCTGCCAGTGGCTACTTGAATTAACCATGTCCATCCAGAATCACGGTTGTTTCACTCATAAATTCCTTATATTTGTGGATTGACTGTGGAACAACATAATTATATAAATGTGTTTTCTTTTCAGAACTGAGGACACAGATATAATCCTGGACTATGTTACATAAAACCACACATTGTCAAACAGTAGAAATGCAAACCCATCTTTATGTTTAAAAAAAAAAAGCCAAACTTCTGCTTAATAAGCAAGTTTATCTTATGTGTGACAAATGCTTATTCCATACTTCTAAAATAGGGGCTCTGGAAATAATCCTATTTTACTTCAGCCACAAAATTCAAATGATCACTCAGAGTTCTTAATCCTTTTCATTTTGGAATAAACTTTAATCTTTCAACATAACAAAAAGGTGTTGGACATTATTTTATTCTGCTCCTGCTTTATGCTGCATTTAGGTACTCCTTAGCCAGTAGTGCTCCTAAATGTTGGATTTGGGGCATGCATACTATGGCATATTTTGTAAATGTGTAAGAGGTAATATCCTTGTCTTCAAATCCTACTTACTGTAAGCTCTGAAAAATTACAAATGCTCCATAAGGGACAGCAATATCTGAGGCCATGGCAAAACTCTCATTGCTAGAGAACACTGAGAAAAAATTAACTTCATGTCATCAAAGTGCAAAGCAAATTAAGGAAATTAAATTACTGACATCAACTTCTGGCTATATCTGCTAAATATTTTCTAACCCTTCTAAGAAAGAAAAAGAGAAGGCAAACTCACAGTGAATAAAAACAATCATGGTCAGTAGCATGAGTTGCATGTTATGTGAATGGAAAGTAATTTATCACATCTGGAATAAAAGCTGTTTATTCATGTGTTTCACTGTCTGCAACAATCCTTACAATGTATGTGAAAAAGTGAGAAACTGTACCACCATTAGCATATGAATACTTGACACATCAAATTGGTTGTACAATAACAGGACATTTGCTATTGGTGTAGGCACACAGACAAAGCAGCCATTTTGGGGGGGGGTGAAAAAAAAAAAAAAAAAAAAAAAAAAAAATGGTTGTGGGTGGTTAACCCCTTGTCTGCCTGGTTTCATGTAGTGGCTTTGATGAGGGCAGCCTGGCAGAGTGGCTGGAAATTCCTAAAAAACCCTTCCAAGCTTGCAGGTTAACTGCAAAGATCATACCTGCTAAATTTGTATTCAGACAGCAACAGTTTAGATGATGCAAGAAATGGCAAGGAGTCAGTCTAGAATAAGCAAATTTTTGTGAATTTTTTAAAATTTTTTCTCTTTAATGTGTGCTCCCAGGGAAGGGGGAGCACAAGAACACGCATGAAAATGAACCACTGCCTTCGTACTGTTTTATTTCATGACAACAACATCTCAGGCCCTGGGTCAGACGTGTGAAACTATTTCTCAGAGAAGCTGCATACATAATTGAGGCCCCTATGAAGGGTTCTCAGTTGAAGTTGCCAGGTTACATTCATCTCAAAAGCAGAGCCATTTGTTATCAAATTTAAATTAACTCTCTCAGCACCAGATGCTTAGTTTAAAGCACAGCTTTGCAGGCTGTGTTTGCTGTCTGAAGGAGGAGCAATGGTGCCTGCTCACCAGCAGTAGGGTTATTTCTCAAAGGGTGGGAATATTATCTGTATTTAGGCCTGCAAAGCAGTAATCTAAAAAGCAGGTTAACTTCTGAGTGACATCTTTATGTTTTGTTCTTTCTTAGAAGCCACAGTGGCCTTTTCTCCTCCATTCCTTCTCTCTTAAAAAAGGTCACAATTTCAGCTTTAATCTGGAAATAAATTAGCAAATCAATATTTACGTCTGGTTTTCTGCAACCACGATGTCTTCCTCCACCAAATTACTATTATTATATTTAATTTTAGATGGGGATTCAAGTGTCTAAAATCTAAACACACAGATTAGCAGCTCAGGATATTTGTATTTTTCAGCTCTGTGTGACCTACAGCAACAGGGTGGGATCCTGCAGCCTTTATTTGAGCCTCATGGATGTAGCTCCAGGATGACTTTCATCACATTCCAGAAGTACCAGTGAGAGAAAAATTCCTGGACAGCTTTATTATTTCTGTTATTATTTCTTATTTTTTTCCTTGAGCATCCCAGGGTGCCATGTGCTTTTGGAGCAGAGAAGAGATGTTCTTGCCCAAAGAGCTCACACAGTACATAAGTCTTGAGGATGCTGTCTCTTAAATAGCAAAGGGCAAACAATAAAAACAAACACCCAGAGCCACAGCCACCCATTCACCTCTCTTACTTCCTTTCACTGGGCTCATACCTGCCTTGTGCCCAATTTCAGTAAATATTGTAGAGCTTGAGTGCCACTGACAAGGTACTAGTGGAAAGCAAATTTCATAACCTGAAAAGAGGTTTGTTTGCTGGAAGCTCATGGTGCTCTTTCTTGATGGAGACACTGGACATTCTTGAGCTCAGTGGGAACATATTGGAAGTGAAGATGCTTTGGTCCAGGTCATTCTTCAGCCCTCAATGAAACCACCTGCCTTTAAAGGTAGATGTTTTGCTGTGTAGAGTCCAGAGTGATCACTCAAAACTTCAGTCTTAGCTCAAAAAAACACCAAAAACAGGTACAATAAAGTAAGAGCCTACCCACCAATTGCTGGTACAATGGCTACAGTGACTACAATGAAGGTCTTGAATAGTGATAATAAAGTCAACACCAGGAAAAAAAAAGAATCCAAACCCAAACCTACCTTGGAATCTGCTAATGGATATGACAAGAGATGAAAAAGTGGCTAAATTTATCAAATAAATAATTAATCAGAATTATTTGCTCTGTCTAGTCTTAAATTAGGTTTACTCAGGCTAATGAAGAAGGATATGCCAACACTTCAACCCAACTGAACATCCTAGTCACACAGATATCATGTGTGTGCCTGAAAGCCTCACCATGCTGTGTGGGCCTTTTGAGCAAGACAAGATAGGTGTAGCTGCTTTTGTAAACTCTGTATAAAACACAATTATTTTACAGTAAATTCCCTTACACAGTATTAAAGATGAGTGGGTTTGGAAGATTTAGACCTGTTTTGTTTGGTTGATTTTTTTTTTTTTTTTTTCACAATTTAATATGATGTTTCTCTTTTTATTTCTCAAACTGGATCCTTAGGTAAGACTTCTAGTATTGTGAAGCTTAATATAGGATACTAAATATAATGCTCTTAACTATCTCCACTTTTCTTTCTTGAAGCACAAGCTTAGGACATTTAATCTACATCCCTTCATCAACATAAGATGTTGATTTAACAGAATAAAGTCAGGCCTGTGAGAGGTGTTGAGGGGTGTGTTGGTAAAACTGAATTTCATATTTGTAGTCAGAGGGCTGAAAGAGAACTTTGTTTTAGTAAAGGAAGAATACCAATAAACATCATTCTGCCACATTAAAATTACTTTTCCCCATAATAACTGTTTTTTATTATTCATATATGTAAGGCTGTAACTCATGTGTTTAAGCAGCTAGGAGGTGACTACTCCAAGCTGTCTGACACATTAGTGAATGATCCTTTGTGTAATCCACAAACAAAAAACAAGATAAACTGAATTAAAAAGCAAACAGAGGGGTGTTACACTGCATAACATTTACCCTTTGATTTTTCTAAAGAAAGATACATCACATATGCATACACAGCCTTGAATATTATTCTAAAACTACAAACCATTTGCTTATTTTAAGCCCTGTGCAGCTAACAATGCTACAGAGCTAGTAAATCCTGCTGAGCACTCTTTGAGAACCTTGTTTGGTTACTGGTGGAAGTGATGGACCATACTTGCGTATCCATGACAACACTGCAAGGTGATGGAGCAGGACTAGGTCTCTTTTCTTGCTCCTGCAATAGGAGATTAAAAGAGGCTAAATCTTACTAAACAGCAGAAGTTTCGAAAAGATAAAAAATAAAGTTTATGGGAGTGTATAATACTTGTTCATGGTAATATATTTGTGCTATTTCAATGCTTTCCTTAGGTTCCTCTCTTGACTGTAAATAGAGCTGAATGGTGAACCAGGCAAGATAAAAGTTTGCATTTCCTCCTATAGTTTGTAATACAGGAAACTGACTCAACATCTTCAGCTGAATTGTTGAGAACATCCATTTTAAAGGATATTAAATTGGAGCATGCTGTAATTTTTATCATTTCTTGAAAAGTGTTACTGGTTCTTTATTATTCTTCATTCCACTGCCAAATGTTTTGGTTAAGAACATTATATGATCCAGTGGATTAGTAATGCAATTGCCTGTTTATATTTATAAATCCATGTATTCTTTTGCTGCAAATGTGTTTGTTGTGCCATTGGTAAGTCAGATGAACATGACTGAGATGCATATTATGTGTATGTGGTGAAATGTAGACATAAAAGTAAAATTCAATTCTTCATGCACCGTGGTTTTCATTATTCTTACTCTTGAATATGTTACCTTTGCCTTGACAAAGTTTGTGCACTTTTAGGGTTTTAATAACACCTTGAAAGGGCAAACAAAGTAATTCTGTGCAAGCAGAACCATGCAATAGAGGAAGAGTTTCTAAGCTATCAGTAGGCTCCAGAGAAGTGTTTATCTTCCTCTAGCATCTTAAAAAGTAACTCAGCAGGCCAAACCCCAGCATGGTCCTCTCAGGATTTATTGATTTAATTGACAAAATATTTTTATATTTAATACATCAGATATCCTTGAAGTATATTGCATTTTCCTGACACATTAGTGTTTAATCTAATGCCTAAAGCACAAGGTTAATATGTTATCTGCATTCTGATCACAGGGTAAAGAAACTTTTCTGTTTTAATATTGTGTTACTTCGATCTGCCAGTTGATTCACAAAAATTAGACATAAGTCCTGAAGCAATCATTTTAACTCATGCTTAACTGAGTGTGGCCATTACTGTACAGAAAAAGACAAGGATCAGGGTATGGCAGCTCTGGAAATTATACAGAGAACACTCTTTGAACTGCATGGAATAACTTCATAATGGTTTTCAGAATAACAGCAAAATAAGATATTTTTTTATTTTTAAAAATAGTAATAAAAAGAAATAAATTCTATGTGGGTTTTTTTATTTATTTATTTTCCATCCTATTCTCAATATACCATAATTGGTCATCTTTGCACAGACAAAACAACAAACTCCTAAGAAAATCCAGGAAAAATAAATACTTGGTCAGAATAGGGGTCTCTGTCTTCTCCATAACACAAGAAGACAGGCATAGGGTTGACTCCCTTTGGGCAGTGCTGGCCTCTTTGGTATTAGCATTTGAATATTTCATACAATTTCTAAAGTTTCACAAACATGCTAATCATTCATCTCTGATGAATCTGACTTGCTGTAAGAGCAAAAGGGCAACACAGCTGGGATACTTCACTCCTTTATGCTGATTGACCAGAACTTAGATAGATGGAACAGAGTCTGAGTGATGTCTTTGATTTTTAGAATTTTTATTTTATTTTATTTTATTTTTATTTTTAGAGTCAGAGAGGAGTGTGGCTTTTTGGGGAGACTGCAAGCAAGAAAGCTATACTTGTTGCCACTTAGAGGCAGATAAGGAATATTACAACTGTGAGTGATCTATTCAGAGACAATAAAAACTTGCCTGACTCACCACTTCAGTAAGGTCTCTCAGTGGAGCTTATTCAGTCTGTGTAAAAAGCAGATTAATCCTCTTGGGCACAGGTGTCATTTTGCCCTTTCCTCAGTCTGCATGCAGGGATCATTTTAAACATTCAAAAAAGTCCAGATGTAAGTTTGCTGGAGTGATCACCAGACCCTGAGGGGTTCTCTTCTAGGCTTCTTTCCACAGAATCTGAGAAAATCTGAGAAAATATGTCTTTTGCTTCCAGTAGATTTGGGATTCTGGCTAAACAAGAATACAGATCTTGTGTTTTTAAGATTACTGGCAGTCTGGGGGCAAGACAGATGAACAAGGCAGAGGTTCTAGCTAAACTGGCAGCAATTTTCCAATAAGTGGCTATGATGGTATCTTCTTTCCTTGTCTGGTTTTCACTTTTTCATCCTTACTAGGCACGTGACATTTGTTGGTATTTGGTACAGCTTGTAGTTCTCATGCACTAACATTTCTGGGAATTGCTTCTTTGCAATATGTTATCCTATGGGATATTTTAAAATGCATTACAGCATGGATGAACTGCCAGGAATTCTTTTGGGTACCCTGCAGATAGGTATGTGTTGTTTTATTTTCAGCAGTGTCTGTATAAAGACCCTTAGTTGTTTAGGAACATGGATCTTATGAAGTATATTTATGCATCCTGAAGTGAAATATCCTTAGTGTGTTTGCACAGTGATTGTAAATATTAGTTTGCAAGCAACAGTACATTAAAAAGTGGGCAGGAAACCCCCCCCCCCCAAAAAAAAAAAAACAGGCAGCAAATTAAGGGAGGAGTGAAATAAGTTGTAAACGAGAATTTAAAATTGATGTCTCAAAAATACTTTTAGTAAATGAAATATATTTTAAGAAAATATAACATGGAATGCTATTTATATGAAATCCGAGGCCATTGCCCTGAAAACAGGAATATCAACATCCATGACAAAGCTTCTGCTCCCCACCTGAGACTGTACCTGAAGGAAAGGACTTTGGGGTTTCAGAGCATACCAGAGAACATCACAGCTCTGCACAGAAGATACTGACAGATAGGGAGGTTCATGTTAAGCCTCAGCCTTAATTTCCACCTCTTTGCTTCACCAGTTCTTCACAGCCTTCATCTTTGTCCTTGTGCAGCTTCCAGGGAAGTCCTGGGCACACTTGACTTGAGCTGGACAACTTCGTTCTTCACTGTGCTGCAACACTCAAAAAGTTTCATAAGGACTCAATATATCTGTACTTAATTTCAAATTGGTGCTTGTAAATCACTGTATTTCCCTTTTTGAATGTTTAAATGTAAAATTTATGAACCATTTTTGTTCACATTAAAAGTTTTCAAGCTTCTTCCCAATATTTCACTGTGTTCATGTTCTCTTTTGGATCACAGACTTCACCGAATTTCAGTAAGAAAATAAATTTTGAAATTCATAACCTTTTCTTTTTTCAGCAGATGATTTTATTATACTAAAATGATTCTTTCTGTAGTTCTAACTTGGCTGATGGTATTTACAGAAGAACTAATTTGAAAAATAATAAGGACGTGACTCAGCCAGGATATAGGAAATTTTAGTTAATTTAAGCATATGAATTGTATTACTTAAAAGTGATAGGACAAAGAGTTTGAATCTAATTGCCTAAAATTAGACAGTTAAAAAAATTCAAGAGTTATAAACACTCTCATTTTAAAATCAGTGGATTCCCCTCATTTCCACTAGACTTTTAAAATGTATTTATCTATTGGTATTGATGTGTTTAAATATATGACCTATTTACTCATAAATTTAGTCCTGACTTGGCTCTGCATATGTTCCTAATCAGTATAATTAATATGGACACTGTCCCCAGTACACCAGCTCTAAAGTGGTTAATTGCTTACTTGCATACAGCCTTTGTGTATTCTGAATACTAGCCCAAGTTGTGCTAATTTACAACAGTAAATCTAAAATATGAACTATTTAATGGTTGCAGGATATTTTTAACTCACTGACTAACTTCTGATGAGCCAACAGATCACCTGGGGTCTGTAGAGACTCTACACCAGCCCCTAAATAAGCTCAGTGAATTAATGAATGATACTGGTATACAAAAAAAAAACCAGCCATACACTCTCCTATTCTTACAGCTGGGACTTGTTCTTTGAGTTTTTCTTGGCTTACCTCCCTCTGACACAGGGCTTCTTAGTTATGTGGCATGAAGATTTTTATTTGCATTAGTTTGAGAATAAATATTGAGATAAGAAAATGTGTGAACATTCATCTCTCAGACTGACAGCCAACAGGGTACCGAGCTCCCTGGGCTGTCTCCTTGCCCCATGTTTGGTACTTTGGGCAGCTCCTGTGCCTTGTCTGTTTAAAACTAATGGTTTGCTCTGTCCCTGCCTATAGAAGAAAATTCCATCTAGTTTTTTTTTTTTTTTCTATAAGATGCTCTTGAATATAATTATCACTCTATTTTTTGTGGGAGAAATGGAGTTTAGAACTGACTGCCTACACTTGATGCATGTTTGGCATGAGGCTGGGGTAGATCAGAATGAGCAGCCCCCCAAAAGGATGCCAATTGCCAGAAAATAACAGCAACTTAGTATTATTTAATGAAGTGCTCAAGGTTAGTGGAAACAACAGTTGATCTTTCCTTCTTCTAATAAATTAAATATTATTTTATAATATATTATAGATGGTGTGTAGCACTGTACGGCCAGGGTTATCCATCCCAGCCCCTATGGAAGCACTGCTTTTTCTCCACACCATGGCAGCCAAACTGTTGAGGAAGTCTGGTGCCAGAGTACAGAGGGTAATGAAGATCTTCACTGTCACTTCAAGAGCCTTTTTCCTGCTCTTCTCAACAATTTCTTTTTTCTTCTTCTACTGAAGCAACAACTCTAGCAGGTGCCACAATGCAGCCACCCCATCAGCCCACACCACCGAGGTGATTTAGTGTCCCAGGATGCAAAACTTGACCTTAAACCTTGCCTAGCAGAACCTGAGCAACACAAATTGGCTTCCTACATCAAATATGGGGAGACTTCTTCCCTCCACTCATCACATTTGGGTGTTTCATATTAAGGAGTCACAGCTGCTGGCATGTAACCTCATGTTAAGCCATGTCCTGAGAGGCTGCAGGAAGCTCAGAGTGGTGGAGATGGGACACAAGTATGTGTTTCCACTACATCTGTTGCGTTTCCAAACAAAAGCCAGCAAATAACAAGTGGGATATATCACTCACTCCATAAATTATTTTTTTTTGTCATGTCTAGGCCAGCAGACACTTTCCTGAGGATCCTGTGAGATGGGCAAAGTTGACAAAGCTCAAGAGCCTGCAGATGTGAGAGAGACCTTGGCTGTGCTGCAGCAGGCTGTGTTGGTGGGTAATTACAGAGTTTAGTCAGAGACAACAAATATTAAACTGTCGTCCTGCATATGCATTTTAATAAACATCTTACTTAATGGGTTCTCAATTGTTGCCTCTGTCATAATGATGTCAGCACTGCTATAATATCAACACTGTGAAGAATGTTTTACTGTAATTTACCATATGTTCAAATGGAGAGTAAAAATTAAAGATTTATTTATATTCAGTTAACAAGATGAACCCAAAAAGATGCTTAACTTTCCATTTATCTCATTTGATGTTCAAAATCTGGTCGCAGGTATGTGTTCCACACATCTGCTGCTTAATCTTTTCACCATCATCATCATTGTCTCACACAAACATAATTACTATTCATGTAATGTGTACATTCAAATACAATCCATAATGGCATTTTAACAACTGCTGGGAAGTGAATGCTTATTTTCCATAGCCTGGCTTAAGCCATATTAGATAGCACAAATGGGAACTTCTATTTTACAGGAGGCAGGTGTTACAAAATGAAAAGATTGAAGAAAACTGTTAGTTTGTCACAGAATTAAACTCAACCAATTAGGTCCTGGTGGATTTTATGTTCTAGAATGACCAAGGAGGCCAAGGTGGACTCAGTGATGTTTGCAGACATCCAACTTCATTGATTTCTTGTTTGAGACAAAAATGAAACAAAGCTTGTGACTCCTGGCATCAAAATAAATGTTGAAGTTTTACCTCAATTTTGTTTTCAATTTTTTTTCAGGGAAAGTGTTAAAATTTAAAAATTATAAACGGAATGTCAGAAACCTGGTTAAATCAAGAACAGTTATGCAGACCTGTCCTTCCAAAAATCAAGTCTGCTACAAATGGGTCTGATGAGTATCTAGAACACTGTAATGCCTGAAATAAGAGAAGCATTTCAGATGGAGGCAGATGTTTGCAATCACAGATTAATAGAATTTACCACCAGTTTTAAAGTTGCAAGTAAAAGATAGCTTTTTGGAACCATGAATTCCTGCTACCCAGAGGTTTTATTATTTAAAAAGGCATCACAGCATCTAAAACAATGATGTTGTTTGCAGGTTACAGGCATCTCATTCCATTTGCAGCACTCCAGCCTTTCTGCACTCCTGTGATACTGAGAACCAGGGACAAGAGCTTTTGCAGTGGCACCATCTCTAAAGAAGAAATATGTGGTGTTATCTCACTGGGAATGACTGGCTGATGCCAAGACAAACCCCACACCATCTACCTGTAGCCTATTATTCACTGGAGATGTGTAAAGTTACTGAAAAATATATCCATTTGGGGGGCAGAGCATTTTGGTTTCTTTCCTCTCTAAAGCAATAGAGCACCAGCTGCTTAGGATGAGACAAATCTGCATCACAGGTGTGCAGGATGAGAAGGAAGAATGTTTTCCATTAACATCCTGCTAGCAGGGAAGTGGAGATCTTTTCTTTCAGATTTTAATGGGAACTTAGTAAATTATGGAGCCTACAACAGGGTGTGAAATGATGGAAGATCAAAGGAGAACAGGTCCTGATGTCACTTTCACTGGATTACTGTCACTATCTGGATTAGAGGAATGTTCCTCTTGTATCATCTTGTCCTGTGGAATTGTCAGGTGTGATGTACAATGCTGGACAGTCAGGAAAGATCAGTTCCTTATTAGGAATTCAGACTAATCCCAATAGAGTTCCTAGAAGAGCACAATTTTTGCTGCACTTGAGAGGGAACACTATTATCCTCTTGAACCTTCAGTAAAATGTGAGTCATTGAAAAGTTACCACTAATACCTGTTCCGTGAAGCAGACTTCAGAGGAAAATATCCCTTTAGGCTAGAAAGTTTACTGCTTATACTGCTGGCCACTGGCTAACTCCTACTTAAGGGCATTTTAAGAAAACTCAAATTGGTGTACTTGAACTGTGCTGAACATTGCGTGATGTTCCTCCATTTCTGTGGAAGACATTATTATTTCTTAAAAATCTACTATAACATTTCACAGAAACATTTCAAGTGGCTGAAATATGTTTGAATTAAATTAATTTATGAATAAAAATTAACTGGGGGGTTTAATGAATGGCACCAGGGTCAAACTTTGACATTCTGAATTATCTTCCTTTTTGCCTTTAAAAAAAAAGATGGATGAAATCATTGTTCTCTTCCATTCTCTTTTGTGTATTGTTTTGTTAAGTACCTTTTTAAATTACTCCCTGTGAAAACGTTAATGTGATTATCACCACCATCAGAAAATGTTTCCCACATCTTGGAAACAATTCCTTTTACTTTGCTTCACTTCACATCTGAAGTGGAAAGTGGGTGTAGAAAAATAACACCACACCTCAGCCATGGATCATTTTGTTTGACGTCTGCAGAGAGAGGCAATTTGCCTTATGGTATTTCTCTTTTAATAAAGAGCTGATAGTAACTTGGTTTTGTTTGACTTTGTTCTGCTTTGTTGTTGGTTTTTTTCGTTGTCATTGTGGGGTTTTGGGGTTGTGTTTGTTTGTCTTTTGTTTTGGTTTGTTTGTTTGTTTGTTTGTTTTCTGTTTTGCAGATGATGTACTTGAGCAGCATTCCATAAAAGCACTTAAGAAAGATTTCTGGAAAATAGGTCTACATTTCTGAACATTTTTGGAAATAAAATAACCTAGTAACAGAAAGAAAACTTGATCTTCATCTGCATCATGGAATATTTAGAAGGTAGTAATTGCTGATGAACTGTATAGTGGGATGTGCAGTTGTCACTGCTTTGGGGGCAGGGACAAGTCTGCTTTTGTACAGCACATAGCATAAAAAAATTATTGAGAGGAGGCACTACCAGAATGTAATATAAGTAAAAACCTGATTCTCAGTTTATTTCTAATTTTTATTGAGGGACTCATCAATTATCCCCAGCTCTTGAGCAAACCAGTAAGGCATGTTTAGCACATGTACTGTTTCTACTGCATGTAAAGTTGCAAGATGCGTTTCTTCACCCCAGAGTACAGTTCTTGGATCCTGCTAAACCCAGAGCTGTGCAGGGAGATCATGGAGAGTGCTCAGAGACTGCTAATTAAAGTATTTCTTCAAGGATATCCAATAACCTGTGAAATAACCCATGAACATCTCAGTACTTGACTGGGTTCTTCAAGCAGTAGAAAGTCTACAGAGCTGATACAAAGCTGAACCAAATGGACGATGGAAAGGGTTCAAAATACCTTTGAGTTGCATCTACAATGAATGCACCAAGATATTTATTTATTTTCTTGATTGCTGACTTACCTGTTTATTTCTTTCAGGTAGGATTGAATGATAAATTTCACTTGGGACCTTTCATTATTTATCTACTGCACTGTGTAGTAGAAATACAGATCTTCTGCCCAATTCTACCTTGCTTATTTTTGTGCTTTAAACAACACGGGCCTTAATGAAGAAATGAGTTAATTACATTGCTTCATTCTAAACATGTATAAACTTCCTACACTAAGCATGAAGTCAGATTAAACTCTGTTTTGGGTATTCCAGATCATCTGGACAAAACTGAAATATGTCTGCACAAAATCAGGGGATAGTGCTCATGATATAACTATGCACAGAGCTGGTATGAAGGGTTGACAATGTGATGTCATGCTTCTCGTTTCTACAGTTCAGTTCTAGGACCAGTCCTGTTCAATATTTTTACTGATAGGGATGCAGGAGTTGAATGCATCACTAATAGGTTTATTGAATTTACCTAACTGGGAGTTGATATTGAACCATTTAAGGGAAAAATGGTGAGACACTGGGACAGGTTGACTCTGGCTACACCATTGTTATGATCCAAGCTATTATTTTATGTTTTGATTGTGAGGAAAAATCAGCTGCCACTCATAGACGTCAGACGAATTTACAAAAATAACAGGCTTTATGATTTAAGCAAATTACAAAGATTTATTTCAGGGAAAGGAGACAATAACATCACCTTGAAAAGAAAAGAAACAAGTTTACAAGAGGCAAGATGTTATCTAAATTAGTCACTAATTGAGTTGTTGAGAAAAAAAAAAATCTGTTAAGAAAAGAACAGAAGAAACAAGAGAGCAATTAAGTTTTATCACATCCCTGGTCTCTGGCTGGGGGGGGAGGTGTAGGACCCCCTGTTCCTGCTTGGCTGATGTTCTCTCATTTTTTTTTTCCCTCTGCTGGTTCTGTCCCGTAGCTGAAGCCGAAGTGGAGCGAGAAGGAGGGGGAAGAAAGAGCCCGTGTCTTCTCCTTTTCTCTTTGAGTTTTTATACAGCAAAAAGGTGTCTGTCATTTCATAAATCACTGGCACACAGGCTTGCCAAAGATGACACACAGATTTGCCATCCCAAGTACTTCTCTTTTAATTATTGTCATCTTTCAGCCCTTGTTACCTTGCTGAACTTATTATCTTTGTCTTGGCAGTGTACTGGGAGGCGACCTGATTGGTGGTCTTATCTTTAGGTGCCTGCCAGGCATGATGCAAAACAAAAGCTAGTTAAGTTTGGGGTAAAAATCTGTTAATTGAGAATATGTTTGATATATTTTTAAAAGACTTTTAAGATTAAAATTAAAATTTTTAAGATTTGAGAGACATATTTCATATTTTCAAAGTGTTTGCATCATCCTTTCCTGGATGTGTTCAAGGCCACAATGGGTGAAGCTCTGGGCAATGTGGGGTGATGCAGGTGTTGCTGCCTGTGCAGGGAGGTTGGACCTAGATAATTTTTAAGGTCCCTTCCAACATAAACCATGAACATGGTTTGGTTATGGCTGGTTTTATAAGACCCCAGTCCATACCCAATCAGGACAAAGAAGTAAATGAGGCCTTATACAAGCAGCCTCATCATCACAGACCCTGTTTCTCATGGGAGGTTTTAACTACCCAGATTTTTGCTGGAAGACCTCCCCAGCCAGCCATGCACAGTCCAGGAGGTCCCTCCAGTGCACTGATGATAACTTCTTGATGCAAATGGTGGATGAGCCAGCTAGGAGAGGAGTGCTGCTGGATCTTAACACTCACCAACAAGCAGGTTCTGGTTGAAGTGGTGAAGGTTGAGGGCAGCCTTGGCTGCAGTGACCATGAGGTGGTGGAGTTCAGGATCTGGTGCAGTAGGAACAGAAGACCAGTCAGCATCACAGCCCAAAACTTCAGCAGGGCCAACTCTGGCCTTTTCAAGCAATTGCTAGGGAAAATTCCATGGACCTGGGTATTAGAAGGTTCTAGGTCTTTGATAGCAGTATGGCCTACACAGCACCAGGGTTGTTAACACCTAACAGGAGACATCTTTCTTGATGGGAGAAGAAGGCCTTTGCCCAGGAGATTGCTGAGATAATCAACAGGGCTTTAAACCAGATGTGAAGGGGGAAGGGGATAATACCAGAAGGCTGTCACATAATAAGCCATGGGACAACACACCTATTTCAAAGGGGGGAAAAATCGTTGCTCAGAAGGTAAGAACACTCCTAGGAAGGCTTTTAAACCAAAATTCAAAGGGGTTGGAGATAAAGCTGTGCTTACTGGAGAGGCACCTGGAAGCAGCACATCAGTACCAACCGGCCAGCCTGGTGAGAAATGTTTTAACCTGAAGGACCTGAACAGAGGGATCCTAAACGGCAATGATCACTCCACCATCACCACTACAACTGATCTGGGATCAAACCAGGCCAACCAGAGCAGTGTAAAATGTGCCTCAGTTGCCTCCTTAAATGAGAAGCAAAAGGACAGCCTCTTGAAGTGTATGTTTACAAATGCATGTAGTCTGGGAAATAAGGAGGAACTGGAGCTCTGTGCCCAGACAGATGGTTATGATACCATAGGAGTAACTGGCACGTGGTGGGATAAGTCACATGAGTGGAGAATCATCAGAGAAAGCCATAGGATGTTTGTATAGACAGGCAGGGGAGAAGAGGTGGAGAAAGCACACTCTATGTTAAGGAGAACCTTGAATGTATAGAAGTCAACTACGGTAATTTTGGGAGCCCTCTTGAATGCCCCTGACTCAAAACCAGAGGGTCTATCTCCAAGGATGACCTTGCAGTAGGCATTTGTTACTGACCCCAACACCAAGATGATGTGACCAATGAGGTTTGGATCAACCAGGCAAGCTTCAGGTCAACAAAACCTGGTCCTTAGGGGAGACTTTAACTACCCAGATGTTTGTTGGAAGAACAACACTGCACGTCACCTGACAGCAGTCAAATTACTGGAATGTGTAGAAGACTCCTTCCTCACACAACTGTTGGATGTGTCAACCAGGAATGGGGCACAGCTGGACTTACTACTCATTAACCAAGAAAACCTGGTCTGTGATGTCTCAGTGGCAGATTTGGTTGCAGTGACCACAATAGTGTGGAATTTGAGGTACTGCTGAGCACAGTGAAGGTTAATTCAAGAACAAAGGTTTTTGATTTTAGAAGAGCAGAGTTCAGCTCACTCAGGGCTCAGTTGGAAGGGATTCCATAGGAAGTTTTCATGGAGGGTAAAGGAGCTAGAGAGTGCTGGGAGTTTTCTAAGAAAACTCTCCTAGTTAAACAAAACCAATTTACCCCCTCTACAATCAAGGGAAGTAGGCAGAGTAAACAACCCCCATGACATAACTGTGAGTTTCTGGGTCTGCTCAGAACCCCCATGACATAACTGTGAGTTTCTGGGTCTGCTCAGAACCAAAAGGAAAATGCTTGGATTAGAGGTTGAAAAGTGGAACATTACCTGTTGAAAATTACCAAGGTTATGCAGAGAAGAAGTTAGGAAAGCAAAAGCCCAGCTTGAGCTAAATTTGGCCTGAGATGTCAAAAATTTTAAGAAAGGGTTCTTCAGATGTATTAACAGAAAGCAGAAATAAAGGAACAAGATTGGCCCCCTTTTAAATAGGAGAGGTGAACTATTCACCAACAATACTGAAAAGGCAGAGGTTCTCAGCATCTTCTGCAGCTCTGTCTTTACCAGTGTTGTAGGGTCTCAGGACACAGGAAAGAAATGGAATCAGACATCAAGGAAAAGTTGGTGTTTCACCTACTATAGGAGCTTGACACGTACAAACTGATGGGTCCAGATGCCACCCACCCTAGGGTGCTGAGAGAGCTGGCTGATGTTGTGAAGCTGCTCTCCATAATCTTTGAGAATTTCTGGAGATCAGGAAATGTCCCTGCAGACTGGAGGAAGGCTAATGTCACCCCCATCTTTAAGACGATTTCAAAGGAGGACCCAGACTATAGATCTATTAGCCTCACTTCAGTCCCCCTGGGGACTATCACAAATCAGTTGAAAGGTTTCATTACGAAAAATCAACATGGTTTTATCAGGGCAAAGTCACACTTGACAAAATACTTGCTTACTGCAGCAAACTAACCCACTCTGTTGATGCAGGGTGAGTGCTGGACATTGTCCACCTGGAATTTTTCAAGGCTTTTGGTATTGCACCTCACAGCCCACCCCTGGAGGAACTGACTCTGCATGGTCTGGACAAGTGGTCTGGGTGATGGGTGAGGAACTGGTTGATAGACAGTACCCAGAGGTAATATTACAGTATTACAGTACATCTTCCCAATGGCAGCAGGTCACAAGTGGAGTCCCCCAGGGGCTGATACTGGTCCCAATGCAGTTTAATGTCTACATAAGTGACCCAGATGTTAGGATCAACAGCACCCTGATGAAGTTTGCTGATGACACCAAGGTGAGTGGAGAGGTTGACATTCCAGAAGGAAGAGTCATCCTCCGGGATGACTTAGACTGGAGAAGTGGGCTGACAGGAACTTCATGAAGTTCAATGTGGAGAAGTGCAAGGTCTTGCACCTGGGGGCACATAACCCAGGAGTGCAGCTCAGGCTGGGATCCACTTGGATGGACAGCATCCTTGTGGAAAGGGAGCTGGGGCTCTTGGTAGGCAACAGGCTCAACATGAGTGAACAGTGAGCTGCAGCAGCAAAGAAACCAAGAGGATGCTGGGCTGCATCAACAAGGGCATCACCAGCAGAGACAGGAGTCAGCATCCTGCTCTACTCAGTGTTTGTTGTGGAGCTGCATCCAGTTGAGTTGGAGTATTGCATCCAGTTTTGGTCCCTGGTGTACAAAAAGAATGTGGACAGGCTGGAGAGGGTCCAGAGAAGAGTCCTGAGGATGATCAGACGACTGGAGTACCTGCCATATGAGAAGCTGAGAAAACAGTCTGTTTAGTCCTGAGAAGAGAAGGCTTAGGGGAGACTTTATTATGATGTTCCAGTACCGAAAGGACACTACGATGAAGATGGAGACTCCCTACATAAAGGAAGCCCATGACTAAGACAAGGGGCAATGGGCACAAGGTGCTCCTGGGGAGATTCTGATTGAACACAAGAGGAAAAGTTTTTCATTCTGAGGGCAGTCTAACCTTGGAATGGTCTCCCAGGGGAAGTGGTGGATTCCCCCACTTTGGAAAGTTTGAAGTCTCAGTTCAGTGTGATTCTGAGACATCTCAGATAAACAATAATATTGGAAGTGTTGGGCCAGGTGATCCCTGAGGTCCCTTCCAACCTGAAATTCTGGGATTCTGTGAATTCAAAGTCAAGAACTGAATGAATGCCAAGCAGATGTTTAATGAGGTGGCATTCTGGATGTAGCCTTTGAAGAAAACTGTTTCATCACTTTAGAGAACACAGGAAGCAATAAACCAAACACAGCACTAACTTCAACTCTCATTCAGTTCAAACATCACCATTCCACTTGGAATTACAAACAGACCTGGTACTGAATTGACTAAATGTTTCTGTGTATTTTGCATAGCCAAATGCTCAGAAAAACTCTGCTTCCTTCAGCTGAAATATTTAGAAGGTAAGATTTCAATCTCTTTATTCATATTAAAACAAGTCCAGGCTTGACCAGTCGTAGGACTAGGCAGAGTCCTAAGACTGGTGAGCAAGCTGTGTTTAAACAGTACAAAATTACAACTTTTGCACTCCTTAAAGTAGTCAGTTTTTAACAGTTTTTTCTTCAGGCAGCAAACTGTAGCAGACTACACTTGGAAACTGCCACTATTGTATGTATTGATTTTACTTAAAAGAAGGAGAGTGGTATAACTAATTTTGCATGTCACTGTGTGTACTCCAGTGCCAACCACACAAAAGCAATGTTCATATCAGCTTCTAAATCTCAGCATGCAATGGATTGAATTCAATCTTTGGCCTGATGATTCTTGGAAGAGCAAGAAATTATAGATACCTAACCACACTGGAATTGATCAAGCTCTTGGAAGGAGTATAGATTTGTGTCAGCTTTGTTGCCATCAGTGGGTACTGATCGAATCATATATTTTAAATAGCAGCAGCAGAAAAAGAGAAGAAAAAAGAAGAAAGAAAAAAGAAAAAGAAGAAAGAGAAAAAAAAAAAAGAAAAAAGAAAAAGAAGAAAGAAAAAAGAAAAAAGAAGAAGAGAAAAAAAAGAAAAAGAAAAAAGAAGAAAGAAAAAAGAGAAAAAAGAAAATAGAAAGAGGAAAAGAGAAAAGAGAAGAAAGAAAAGAAAGAGAAAAGAGAAAGAGAAAAGAGAAAAAAAGAGAAAAGAGAAAGAGAAAGAGGAAAGAGAAAGAGAACAGAGAAAAGAGAAAAGAGAAAAGAGAAAAGAGAAAAGAGAAAAGAGAAAAGAGAAAAGAGAAAAGAGAAAAGAGAAAAGAGAAAAGAGAAAAGAGAAAAGAGAAAAGAGAAGAGAAAAAAAAAGTAGATGCTAGTTGTTCTGGGGTTTATTTTTTTATTTTATTTTGTCTTATTTTTTATTTAATATCTCCAATTAATACAATTGTTTAACTGTTTCTTGGCATTCTTTCTCACTTTCCATGACACTAATAAAATAAAAATGATAAGCTCTGTTTTCCTTACGTTCCTCAGGGTGCTGCATATGTGCTGCCATGAATTCAACACACAAATTCTGCAGGGCGAGTAATGGAGGGAGGAAAATGCATTACAAAATGTAGAAAGCAGAAAGATGAGAATATTTTTTTAAGGACTATTAAAAAGTAGCTTTTGTAGGGGTGTTTTGGGGGCTTTTTTTGCCTCTGAATTTCTCTCAGTTAAGCTTTTGTTTTTGAAAGATTAAAAGGTCTCTGTGCAGTTCAGTTTTGCCTCCTGCTTGATCCTGCAGCGAGCCCACAGCCTCTTTGAAGGATTTCCTACAGAAACAGCAAATGTTGGCATTTGAGCTCAATAAAAGCACCTTTCTGCCTTGACTCCTCCAAGGTCTCAGATAAATTGTTTCAACCACCTGTCTAGTTCCCCAAGGTGGATTTCATGAACAAACAAGTAACTTAACCTAAATTCTTCCTAACCTGCTCTTTCCCTGCAGTGTCTGGAAACTTGCCCTTTTTACATGACTTCTGGCCATGATAACTATTTCAGCCAAGTAAGGACTGAAAAACAAAACAATTTTTGCTGGAAAGGCATTCATGTATCTTTTGTTCCCCTGAGCAGTGAATCAACTTTTCCCCTGGTTTTCTGCCTTCCTATTACTGTGCTTACAGAACACTTCCCAGCCACTTTTTATGTTCCTAGCAGCACTTGAAATTCTTTTTTGTTAGGGACAGGATGGCTCCTAGTGAGTCATATGCAATGTTGATCTGGCCTTTTGTTCTGTGTCCAACCTACACCAGAACTGGGCAAGAGTGTATTAATTTTTTCATCAGCATCTTGTGGCTAAGGAACATCTTGACCAAGAGGTTGCATTCTTGTTTATAATAGCCCTATGTGGATGTTTTTTCTAGTGAATTGTTTCCCTAATTTAGAGGCACTTTTAGCATCCACAATATTCCTCCTTGTGAAGTTGTACACCCCCAGAAGTAGGCTCCATCAGTCTGTGCTAAACATACCACCCATGAACACATCCAATATATGCTTAGTAATTTATCAGTTTTCTCTTTCTGATCCTTGATTTTCCTGTGTTTTGTCTATTATCACTTCTCTGGGATGTGCCAACTCTTATGCCTTTGTGCCTCTGTGAAGCAGGGTTAACCCAGCTGAAGCTCTCTTTGGGATGTCAACACCATTAGAATTCATGTCACCTCCTATGAAAATGTTTAGGTTTGATGAGGCAGCATCTTCTAACTCTTCTTCTGTTCCCAAAGCCCTGAGTGAAAAATGAAAAGGGAAAATTAACAGCTATTTTAATTGTAAATCAGCACTGAAACTATAACCTTAATTTCCCTCTGACAGTTACCTGCATGCAGATTAGATGTTGCCTGTTTGTAATCAGAATGAGTGTTTTTTGCAGCTACTTTGCATTTTGCAAATCACTGCTAAATCTACAAGACAAGAGATCAGAACCTCATGCAGGTGAGGGCAGTGGGTTCAGAAGAGAGAGCTTGATTAAGCCTAAAGATGCAAGCTCAGGGTTTGGCACCAATGAACTTAGCACACATTAATTTATCCAAACATGGAAAATGTTATTCCATATTTAGCTCCATGATGCCACAAGAAGATATCTGTGAGCAGCAAGCCAGATCACTGGGAAGGATCTGACATCCAGGTGCATTTGAGGAATGAGATCCAGCTGTAGCCATCAGCCTTAGCAGACAACTTTCATAGGATACCATTTTAGATGGACACAAACATTTCCCAGTTTCTCCTGTCACAGATGACAGATGGCAGGGGGGGAGTTTGGATCAGCTGGAAGGCAGGAGGGCTCTGCAGAGGGACCTGGAGAGACTGGAGAGTTGGGCTGATTGCAACGGGATGAGGTCCAACACGGCCAAGTGCCGGGTCCTGCACTTTGGCCACAACAACCCCATGGGGAGCTCCAGGCTGGGCACAGAGTGGTTGGAGAGCAGCCAGACAGAGAGGGACCTTGGAGTTTGGATTGACAGGAAGCTGAACATGAGCCAGCAGTGTGCCCAGGTGGCCAAGAAGGCCAATGGCATCCTGGCCTGGATCAGGAACAGCGTGGCCAGCAGGTCCAGGGAAGGATTCTGCCCCTGTACTCAGCCCTGGGGAGGCCACAGCTTGAGTCCTGTGTCCAGTTCTGGGCCCCTCAGCTCAGGAAGGAGATTGAGGTCCTGGAGCAGGTCCAGAGAAGAGCAAGGAGGCTGTGAAGAGATCCAGCAGAATTCCTGTGAGGAAGGGTTGAGGGAGCTGGGGGTGTTGAGGCTGGAGAAGAGGAGGCTCAGGGGAGACCTCATCACTCTCTACAACTCCCTGAAAGGAGGTTGGAGCCAGGGGGGGGTTGGGCTCTTTTCCCAGGCAACTCTCAGCAAGACAAGAGGGCAGGGTCTCAAGTTGTGCCAGGGGAGATTAGGTTGGATATTAGAAAGAATTTCTTTCCAGAGAGGGTGATCAGGCATTGGAATGGGCTGCCCAGGGAAGCAGTGGATTCTCCATCCCTGGAGATATTTCAAAAGAGACTGGATGTGGCACTCAGTGCCATGGGCTGGGAACCACAGTGGGAGTGGATCAAGGGTTGGACTTGATGATATCTGAGGTGCTTTCCAACCCAGATGATTCTGTGAGTCTGTGATATAGGACACACATATAGATGCATATAGACATACATACAGACATAAAAATAACAACAACAACAATAATAATAATAGATCAGTGTTGTCTTATATCTGATTCTATGTCCTCAACAGAAATAAGCAACAAAACCCCAAAATAACAAGTCTTTTCTTCATTGATCTAGTTCATACCTTTTCCATATATATAACTTCCCTTTTTGTTATTCATTCCAGCTGAGTGGACTGCTTAACTGCCCACATCAATGTCTTGAAGGGGATAAAAGCCACTTAGCTACATACCACATACTAGGGGTGGGACAGTGAAGGAAATTCCAGGAATAGTTCACAGGCAGAGGGTGTGCTCCTATGGTTATCATTTCAGGCAGGGTACTTATCTGCTTTGCATTATGTCCCCAGACATCTCTGTGGATGTGCATGTGCCTGTATTAATAAATTCATATGCAAATCTACATTAAAAATGTGCATGTATATTTATATCTGCACTTATGTTATACAAACTCAGCTTTTCAGAAATGGAAATAAAAGAGCTATGCACTGTTTTTAATTGCAGAGTCTGTATAGTGTCCCCTTGCTTAAACACAGGGTTTTGCAGACATAGTTGATGGCATTTAGACCTTTACACTGTCCTTAATCTCTACTAATTTGGGTTACCTAATAATTAGGCACTTTCAGTTAGGGAGAGGCACCTCCAGAAATCAGAGTCCAGAGGTTAAGGATCATCTGTCACCTGAATGCTACACAAGCACCCTAGCATCTTGCTTTCATTGGATTTCTCACTTCAAGACAAATAAAGTTAGAGGAAACAAATCTTTTTGCCAGCTACATGATTGCTATGAGACAGCTCAGGAAGATCACCTGAGTGTGCAAGTAGCTGGATGGTAAAAAAATTAAAAGCAGGGTAATATCACTTGTACTCTGGCAAAAACATGCAACAGAACTGAAGAATCCAGGCAGAGATGGATTTCCAGCCTCTTCTAACACTCACGTGTTGCAAAGTTGCACATAATACACATTTTCTAAATCTGTGTGCAGTATCAGCTTTCCATAACTTGCACCTATTGCCATGCCCATATTCAGGCAAGGGAAAGGAGCTTTTCAGGTAAAAATGACACTGATGGTTTTATTGAGAATGAAAAACAAATTATTTGAGTTGCTAAAATGTGCTCATTGCTGTCTGGTACCTTTCAGAGTGCCAGTGTTCGTGGAAGAACTAGGAAAAATATGGAGCTGTTAAAATCTTGTAGAATATTTTTCTCCACCCAGAGGAAATTTATACAAAATATTTGAATATTGTCATTTTAAATAAGTGGCACTGCTAATACTCCTCAATATATTAAAAACACACGTGAGATGGAGAAATGTGTAAAATGTGTAACTCAAAGAAACAAACATCCCTCTTAGCACTTTGTTGACTCAGTTTTAATGATGTTGCCAAGTACACAATCTTCTATCTAATTCTTTGACACCTTTTCAGATCATTAAATGAAGAGAGCTTCCCAAATCCTCCTTTCCAAATCATGGGAAAGCAAATGTTAACCTGCTGTGAGGAGAAAAATAATGTTGCACATCAACAGTATGACCTTTAGTTGTAATCATCAAGAAAGCATCAATTCCAAAGCTGTTGATTCGATTCTTTTCATAAACACTCCATACAAAAACCAAAATAAAAATAGCTAGTCCTTTACCTCAATCATCACTGATTTTTAAAGAGAGATTATATGAAGTATCTCACCCATGGAAGAGAATTCTGTATGTACAATCATTTATGTTGCTATGTAGAAATTAACAAAATATTTCTGCTTTATCCAGGTATTTAGGCTGTGCTCATCAGTGTGGAATTGCCCTTAGTGACTTCAGGGGTGTTACCTATAACAGGAGGTAGGAATGGAATTCTGCCTGGTTTGCTCTGAGTAATTTCTGAAGGTTAAGGCAGGGAACCATGTGCCATTCTGATTTGCTCAAAGCAGCAGAATTATGGCTTGGCTCATCTTTGGAAATTATTGCTGGAGTGATGCTGCACATGTCCATATAACTGAAGACATGTTCCATGGCCCCTGCAAAACTATAACATAAAAGATAGCAGGAAATAAAAATGCTCATTCCACACAGAGCTGTGTATATAACTACCATCAGTCTTTATGAGAATATTTATTGTTATTTGTAGTATTTACCTTGAAAAGCAGCATTTGAGGCTGCTTTTTTTTTTTTTTTTTTTTCCCTGATGGAAACAAACAATTGGGACAGGTTTGAGCTGTACATACTTCATCTCACACTCCACTGTAGAGAGTAGCTGAAGGAATCAGTAACATGTGAAACAGCTGTGCCCTATTAGCAATCTGTCAGAGGGTTGCAAGCAATATATTACCAAAGGCTTTGAACAAATGCCCACACCCTCAATTCTTCACAGCAGAGTCTTGCATGCCCATTTTATGGGCAGATGTGTTATTGTAATCACACACAATGCAGACACTCAAAAAACCCCAAGCAAATGAACAAAAAAATCCCAACCAGACATAAACTAAGCAAACCCAAAAGATCATATTTATGGTTGGAGCAGTCTAGCAAAATCCACTTCCATAATAAAGTGCAAGTGTGTTTACGTGGATCTATAGACTCATCTGAGGAAGGATGTCTTTCCAGGGTGACTTGCCAAGGCACAGCATCTGGAGAGACACTTGGATTTGGAGATAGCAAATCTCAGCCCAGAGATCCTTGTTTTTTCCTGCTGACCACAGACATCTTCCTCCTGGGTTTACGCTGGAGCTCAGAGAGATGGATCCCACTTTGGACCACTTTTTCCAACCTTGCTAGAGATCCAGGTGAAGCTGTTCAGCCAAGACAGGCTCCTTGTAGAGCCAGACATCTGCAGAGAGGGAGGAGCCAGCCACCCCAGGCTGCCCTTGTCATGAGCAGCCACTTTCAGAGCGTGATTCATTTGGTCTGTTTTAAATGCTTAACTTTGAATGTGAAGAATTATTGCCCATCTTTATGCCTATATTTGGCCAAGCCATCCCTACCCTTGGTTTCCCTCTGGCCAAGGTGATATCTAGTGGGTGGCAAAATTAAAACCCATCTACCAAATTCCATGTTTTCCAACGGGATTAAATGTTTCATACTTTCAGGATTGTGAGCTGCACTGCAGTTGTGATTCAAGCTCTGATCTTGGTCATTCAGCTGCAGAATCCAGTGGAGCTGTGCTCTCCTAAAGTGATTTGGTGCCTGAATGCCTTTAAACCAGCTAGAGATAGCAACTCCCACAACAGCATCTGTTACATGCACTCATTGGATTTATGATGGAGAATGGGACTGTGTTATCAGTATGCATTAAAAATTATACAGATACTTGTTACTATGAGTACATGATGGAAAATTTTATGTATCTATTGTGCTTTTATGCTAAGCTATTTAATATTTAATAACAGGAGAGAAAAAAGTGTAGGTGTTACCTCTTAGTCCTCTGATCACTGCCTATCAGTGTACAATAAACTTGAAAAACAGCTAAATATTCAAAACTGGGAAATTAATTAACTCATTACTTAATTAACTGCAAACTTTACTTTGCTGATATATGCAGACTTTTGGTTTGCTAGGTTTTTTTGTTTGCTTGGTTTTCTCTGGCCCATTTGTCTTTCCCATGAGAGACTTATTTTCCCCTCTTCTCTGACAGCACAGGAAATTTATTAACATAAATGAAAAAAGCTGGTTCGGGATTTCAAACAAGGAAGCAGAGGCTACACTTTGGAGGTGTACATAAACATCATTTGAGGAGTTAACAATAAACTAAACCATATTTACACATGCTTTTGCAATTACAGCTCACAAGCTTCACAGATTGTTTTATTCCTATTAGTCCAAGTACACAATTGGTTTGTCACTTTGTGTCTTTCTCAAACTATAAATCTTCCTGCTAGATGGGAAATACATAGCCCATTTTGCCATCACCCTTCACATCAAGCACACAGTCCCTGCTGCTGTGCTGAGGGAGAAGTAAAATCTAAGGATTTTAAAAAAACACTTCATTATGCTTTAATTCTACACTACAGCACATTAAAATTAAAGTGAAAAGCCCTGCACCTTATATTACTTGAAGAGCTTTATAGAAATTGTCATAATTGTGTGGGGTTTTTTTTAATGACTGCTTCTTGTAAAATACCTCTGGTAGTGCAAGATCAAAGCAAAGCAGAGATGTCTGCTGCAAGATGATAATTCAGGTAAACACAGTCAAAAATGCAAATGTTGAAATGGGATTGACTTTGCTCCTACTTAATGTTTATTTTCCCTGTCAAAGCAACAACACGTTCAGACTAATTCCAGACCTGCTATAAAATGAATCAAAACTACTCTAAGTCAAGTCACTTCCATCTTTTTTTCAGTCTTCACCTAAATTTCACAGAGTAAAACACTGCTCAAAGGCTTCATCTAGTCAGCTTCCTATTGTGCTACAAGAACATGATACAGAGCTCAAAAGAAATTAGCCCAGCTATAAATATTTCCAAAATAATTCTGTCAACAGTTAAAGTCATATGAGAACACACCATCCTTGTTTTGTACATTACAGCAGCTCTGACTTCTGCAGGTGCTTCTTATCCCTCTCACAATTAAACTTTTTAAATCAGTGAGATCCCCTGTCTGGGAATTCTAAATCTGGAGGGAAAAAAAAAAAAAAAAAAGAAAAAGAAAAAAGAAAAAATCTACAAGACTGGATACAGTCAAGCACACAGGAAAATCTCACTGTATCACACACACTGTGGAGAGTCTTGGAAGCAGGGGGCACCTGTGGCCCATGCACAAAGTTGGGGTTTACAGACAAATTTAAAGTGGAATGTGTCTGTTATGATATCACCTAGGAAAGGGGGTGGGGAAGGGGAAGGAGCACAGGTAAATACTCACAGAATCCTGCAGCATCCTTTGCCAATTTCACACCAACCTTCTTTTTTTTTTTTTTTTTTTCCTGCCATGTGTGCAGTGCTACTGCAGATCACCTCCTGTCAGGACAACTCTGAAGTCACCTCGAAGGCCTCATTTTATTTCTAGGGATAGATGGCTGAAATTGGGTTACCTGGGTGTGTCTTTATCAGACCCAATGCTGTAAATCCCAAGCACCTCAGAGAGGTGCAGCACCTTCCCTCTTCCACAGAGCCTACAGCAACATCAAAAATAACCAGTAGCAACACCACAATTAATTACCATTAATCATTATAACCCTGTTTATTCAGGCATAAGGGATAGCTAGTGTCATCAACAGATTAAAGCTTCCCCTGCAGAAAGCTGCTTGCTATTTACTGCACTTGCCTGTCAACCCTGCTCTGTTCCCCTCCTTCACAGAAATATTAATATTCCCAGCAAAACAGGATTCTCTCTGGATGAGAACATGCCGGCACGAGGAAGTGTCAAATAGCCTAATTCACGTGCTTTTAGAAAACAGACATAAAATTGAGACTATAATAGTATAAATAGAGAGGTGAAATTACACTCCAGCAGGGAAAGAGAGAAATCTTGAGACATGGAGGCAGAGTTACAGACAGCTAGACACCGATTATGTGTCTTGTGCTGAAACACACTTATTCATCATAGGAAACACACATCCACTAATGCTGTCACACTACCCTGCTTGGGTAGAAAATATGCACTTAGGAAAAAACTATTTTGAGAGAGTTTAAAACTGTGTTAAAATATTCCATAGAGATTGCTTTTTGTCTGCATCTCTCCGCAGAGCCAAGTTCCCTAAATAATTACCCTTTAAAATACAGCAGGCTTGAAAGGGGCAATGAGATCCTTAAAGAGTGCCAAAAATACAAAATACATGCAGCCTGGAGAACCTTATGATGAACTTTTCAGGACTGCATCACCAAACAGCCCATGAGGGATCCCTTTAGGAATATCCCTGTTAGACAGACTTAAAACTCCTACCTTAGTGCTCAGTTAGGATGGCAGGTACAAAAATCATTGACTCTTTGGATATGTGGAAAATTTTTCAGCCACGGATAAAACTCCCCTGTTTGGTGGGGTTTGGGGTTTTTTTTGTTTGGTTTGTTGGGTTTTTTGGGTTGGTGGGTTTTTTTTTGTTTGGTTGGTTGGTTGGTTTTTTTTGGTAGGTTGGTTGGTTGGTTGGGTTTTTTTGTTTTTTGGTTGGTTTGAATTTTTTTGAGCAGGTGCAGCTTGAATATGTGTACATAACTCACCCCTGAAGGAAAAGAAAGAATTTTATCAAGTTAAAGTGGCAGAGTTTTGAATTCTTTTGACAATTCCTGGAGAAGGTAGATCTATGGTTAGCAAGAAGGTTAGATGACAAAAGGGTCATGTTAAATTCTTGTTTAAAGATTTGTTGTTTGGGAGTTTGGTTATTTTGGGGATTTGGGGGATTTTTTGGTTATTTTTAAATAAAAATCACCTGTTTATTTATTAATTGTTTATGTCATATTAAACTGAAGGCTGTGAGGTGTCCACTCCCCCTCAGTGAGTACAGTTAAAGACACATCCCACAGTAAGTGCTGCCTGATGTGCATCTTGTTCTCCAATGCCTCACAACATCCCCAAAAGTCAGGGCAGTGCTGCCAACAGTTTTGGGGTCAGGAATGGCAAATTTTATCACAGCAATGGCTAAGCAGCTCAGAACCAGGATCTAAATGTCCAGGGATTTATCTGAAGCATCTGCTTATTCCCATTTACTTGCCAGGTGCTTGAATAATTCCTTGAAGTTCAGCAGCTCCTCAAGTTCCTCTCTTCCTGAAACAAGGATGCTTTCCTGAGCTGGAGTCTCCACCTATTTAAAGTAAACCTTGACACTGTGTGGCAAAAATAAGGGCATTATGTATTTTAAATATCTTCTGATGCCTCAGTCTTAACCTATTTATTGATCCTTTTTTTTTTCAGATTACCTGAAGGAGGGACACCAAGCTGCAGTCTATGGGTTAGGAGCTCAGCTGTTTGAATATTGATTATTTCTTAATTGAGGAAAAAAAAAACAAAAAAACCAAAAGATCCACTTCTGAGGACCTGCATGTTTCTTATACTGCACAGCAGGCAAAATAAAACAAGGAGGTGAAGCTTCTAAAACAAGTTAAAATAAAAAAAAAATAACATTTTCTCCTCACAGGGAGCTGGAGATATTTTTCTTGAAGGCACAAGAACTGAATCAGTCTCCTTTCCACCCACCTTGCTCCTTTGGAGTCCCATGTAGGCTCCCACCACCCCTGTCATACAGAGAATCAGTGGGACTTGTAGGAATCTGTAGGAGGGACTTGAATAACATGTTCATTTCTCTGATAATTCAGGACTGTTGTCTACTTTCTGGTGGTCTGTCTTTTTTCTCCTCCTGGTTAGCTACTTCTTAAAAAGCCATAAGAAATTGGGCTTTTCTCACCTCCTTTTGAAGAGGAACAAATTCAACAGTGCAGAGTGCTTACCTGAGAAAATAACATTTTTTTTTTCCCTGATGGTTTCCAAGATAATTGCAAAGCAGCATTCACAAAGGAAAAAAATTTTTTTCTTGTGGCTCTAAAATATATCTTTTGTTCCTATAAAGCTTCCTAACTGGGAAACTGAAAATTGAAAATTCTTGTGACAAATTTTAATAGTTTTTTTTTTTTTAATTCTAGATGGATGTATATTTAAATATCCAATATTAATATTAATTAATATTATATATTAATGTTGCATACAAAATTAAAGAGGGTCAAAATTAAACAGAATCACAGGTACAGCTGGGAAATATCTTTAACACAGCTGAAAATCTACAAGCAGGTGACACACTGCACAGCTGGTTCACTGACCAATGTTCTTTTAAACAAGAAAAAAACTAATGAAATCTTTTAACACCCACCTAAAACAGAATGGTTCCTCTGTCCCTAGGCTAAAGAAGTTCCCATCACACATACTTTAAAAATTCTTCAGATAAAGTCTATATCAACCACATCCAAAAAAAACATTTATTTTCCTTGTTGTGGATAATGACTGATAACCATTGGTAATTATTGGGGAACGACTGCCAACTAATTAATTTGTAGCCTATGTCATGATACTTATCCATAGTCTTCTCTTAGGTTAGCTATGCCAACTATTCACATGAAAGGAAAAACTGAGTTTAACTCAGCACAGGGAGCAAACAAACTGGGACAAATTCAGATCTGACTTAGCTAGGGTGGCTTTTCTGGATTTCAGCAATTTCACTCTTCTATAAAAGCATACAGTTAATTTCAATTAACTGGCACCATTGTGTAACTACCTTCTAGAACAGAAATAAACCAGCTTTATGTTAGTGTAATGAGGATCAGACACTGGACCAAACAACCAGTGCCAGATGTAGGATTTATAGATAAAAAGCTCCTGAATTTTTTTTCCACAGAGGGGAAAAAAAGGAGTAATTTTGCCATATGGTCTCCAAACACCAATTCAATTCTAGTTCTAATCAAGCAAATTGATAAACTACAATACTCTCTTGGATAAATGTAGCCAAATGTGGGCATTTTATCGTAAGGAGAAGGAAAAAGAGAGAGAATAATTTATTTCCTCTAGTAGATCAAAATATGATCTGGAAAACAAGAAAATAAACTTAATTTGTGGTGTAATCCCCAAAGAAAAACCTTCAGTAATACTGTGCCCACAGCAGATAACTCACAAGCATGTAAATCTACAAATGACAGATGATTACAAGAAACCGATTTAAATAGTTGGCTTTTTTCCCCTACCTTGAACAAACAGAGTGGTGGGGAAAACATAATTACCACAGATTAGGAGTGCAGCTTGATAAAAACTCTATTAACTGTGCTGATGTGAAGAGATTATTTTAGGGATGAGAAAGCAGAAAAGCAGAAGGGAAGGGAGGAGAGACATCTGCTCTGGGGTGATGGGGAGGGTGGCTGCATGCCATGACTGCTCACAGCATCAACCTTGTCACATTACAGCTTCACCTCATGAACATGAGTACATTACAGACAAAACCCTCAGACCAGATTAGTGCTTAGGAAGGCTTCTGAGCTCTTCATGTTTGTTAGTGTGGGGTTTATGGGTGTTAATATTCTGCTGATTACTGTCAGCACTTGGAGTCTTACAGTTTATTATTTATATTTATTATTTACATTTATATTATTTATAATATCTGCCCACATGGAGTCTTGTAGTTTACTAATTACAGTTTCATCTTGACCCTTGACTGCCTGCTGACAGGAACCCTTCTCTGCAACCAGCTGTGTTGCTTCTAGTAGGTGTACTGGGGTACATGTTGGGCAAAGGGTCTTTATCTTCATTTATTTATTTATATATTTGTTACCACAAAAGGAGCAAGTTGCCCAAGTGGACTTGCAGCATCTCCATCTTTGGAGTCATTCTGAGCTCCCCACACATCCTGGCCCCCTGGACCACTCAGAGAGCAGGGCTGTGATGGCCTCCAGAGGTGCCTCTTGGTGTGAAACAGGGAATGACTCAATAAATTAATTTAGCTACATCTGTGTAGCACTTTCCATTGGCATTCACATATAAAAGATGTGCAGCTGAGAGGCAGCACCACATGTGAGTTTCTCCTCATATTTCTGCCCTAAACAGCTAAACTGCATCTCAAACTGAGACTCAGACAGTGGTATCCAGACACAAGGATTTTTTTGTCAGGGAGTCAGCTGAGATCAACTTGTACCTTGACAAAGCTGATCACAGGCCAACAGCTCAGCTTCACAATTTTTCTCCCCACCACCAGCAGCTGCTTCACTCTGCTCCACAGTGTCTTTTCCTTCATGAAGCCTGTAGAATCAAAGGTTTGGCTCTGCACTGGTGGTGTGCGTGGTGGTACCCATCCTGGTGTTGGTTACCAGTGACCCTGAGCTGGAGATTTTCCTTCCCCTCACCCCCAAGTCCCATAACTGCAAGCTTAATTCTACAGCCATTTAACTTGGCAATAAAAAGGAGTAAATCACTCTGGAAGTTGGTGCAATCTTCTTTGTTCACCAAAACCAGGAAGCAAACTTTTTTTCTTTTTTTTTTTCTTTTTTTTGGGGGGGGGATCAGAATCTAATTTGCCCACAGCAGGAGACTTCATGGTAGACTCTGAGGGAGCAAGGAGAGCTGGAGCATTGTGTTTGGAAAACCAGAGAAGTAGATGTTTATCCATAGACCAAGAGCAGTGCACTCATCTAAGATGTAGGTGCTTTCTTTTATTTTCAGCCACAGACACCATCTTTACAGTAAGGGGAGGGAGAAGGGGGAGGAGGGGAAAGCAAAGGAGAAATAAAAAAGAAAAAGAGCAAGCAGAGAGATGGTTTTATGTTCTTTGTAGCTGCTCTCAGACTCAAAGTGATAGTTAGAGCAGAGCACAGACTTGTGGTTATTTGGCTCTAACCAAATAGCCTATAGGCTAATTTCAAGCTCTGTGATTACTTTAATCTGGTGTTGCTCCATCTTCAAAAGCCAACCCATCACTACATTTTTCTATCAGACCTTATCACCCCTCCATCCACAGGTATTTGGTGAGAAGTCCCCCTCTCTATAATCCTCCTGCCAAGCCACCTGCAGAAGCTCCTTAGCCCTCCAAGGACTTTGTCCAAACTGTTGTGCAAAGAGACATCTGCAGGCACATGAGAAATGCCCTGCACTCCAGGGATGATTGATGCTGCTGTGGAGATTTTTGCTTCTTCCCTCCTCCTTGTTTCAGGCCAAGAAAGGAGAGAGAGAGAGATTCCACTGTGTCCCCTGTCTCCATGCAGCACTGATTCATATTTTCATCAGGCTCTTAGAGCTTAGTGTCTTTCAGGCATCTTTGGCAGGAACTGGACAAGCTTTAAA
The DNA here is from genome assembly GCF_003957555.1 of Calypte anna. Lineage (NCBI taxonomy): Eukaryota > Metazoa > Chordata > Aves > Apodiformes > Trochilidae > Calypte > Calypte anna. The sequence continues at coordinate 69,916,931 of NC_044274.1, read as the reverse complement.
ACATGCAGGTGAAATAATAATGCACCTGTTTTGTACATTCTCACATGCAAACACAGAGTGATTAAAAACAGTGTAATTTTTTAGGAAAAAGGCTGAAACACTGACTGTTTCAGCATCATCTACCTGAAGCCAGTTTATAAAACTCATTGAAAAAAACTTTTTTTTTTTTTTTTTTGCATTGGACATCTGGAATACTTGTTTGTAGTCTGCTCACTCATGGTTATTTTTTTCATACAGGAGTGCTCTTCTGGGAAGCTCCAGCATGAGCTGGCCAAGAGCTAAAAGAATTGCATTCTGATTGCTGCTTTTGAAACAATACAGATGAAACTTCAGTGTACACTATGAAGAAGAAAACATCAGAACCACTCAGTGCTTTTGAAAAGGAAGTAGTACTGCCAGAGATATTTATGTTCACAGAGTCATAGAATTTCAGGGTTGGAAGGGACCTTTAAGTTCATCTTGTTCCAATAATAGGATTTTCAGGGTTGGAAGGGATCTTTAAGTTCATTCAGCCATGGGCAGGGACACCTCCCACTCGATGAGGTTGCTCAGAGCCCCATCCAGCCTGGTCTTAAAAACTTCCACTGTGTCCCCTGCCTCCATGCAGCACTGATTATCAGGATTTCCATGCAGCAGATCTAAAAAGCACACAATTCCTGACTGTAGAAACTTCACACCTGACTTTCTGGCATGCTTTAGGATTAGCACCATTAATTTAAATGCAGAGAATTTCCAGAAAACAAATCTGCAAGGGAGGGGTACACTCCAAAAACAGGTGACCTAAATCAGTGCAGAAGGACCATGGCAAAGGCATCCTTGGCAGGAAGTGAAGTCTTCAATTAACAGTGTTACCAACAAGTCTATTATTAGCAATGCCTCACTCTAATCCTTGTCAGAATTTAAAGAAATGCAAAAAATAGCCCAAATATTCTCCCAGTTTCCAATTAAAAACAACCAAAGCAACCAACAAACACAAAAATGCAAACAAAACCCACATAAACATATAGAAAGCAAACAAACACACAACAAAAAAACCCACAAAAACAGTGGGTGTAGATGAGTGAAAAATGAGTCATTATTGCTCAGCCTGAAAGGAAGCAGACACCTTGCCAAGGTCAAACAAAATCATCTTGGGAAGAACCCACCTACCCACAGAGTGACATTTTCAGACAATAAAGATGCAGCCATGGAAGGCCTGCATGTATATTATCAGAATCTGTGATGCAGTTCCTAAAACTTCTCCAGCACAGTATCCTGATGAGGTATTTTTTATTAATTTTTGTAAAACTGCCAGTAGATGTTTCTGGCTAAGGTGTCTTTTAGGTTCTAGTTGCAAAAAAAAAACAGCTTGTGACATAGCAAGATGCATACTAACTGGCAAAGTTCTGTTGCAATTTCTTCCTCATAGGTTTCTGATGCTTTCTCCCTTAACAAAAAAACAAAACAAAAAATGAAAATAAACAAACAAAACCACCCCACAATATTAAATGGTCCTAAAAGTTATCAGCATGGGCCAAATTCCAGTTCCAGTGTCAGCTTCAGTAAGCAAAAAGCTGAACAGCCTGCACTACTGGTTACAGTGTAAACGTTTAATAAATATTCCTTTTCTTTTTAACCCTTTATGCCTTTTTCCCCAAACGAAAGGTCTAGATTTACATGTACACTGGCTCCTAATTGCCTCTTTACAGTACTTGCTTGTTTTGTTTATTTTCTATCTTCTCCTGGGAAGAGGAGGAGCACATCAAAAGACCAAAGTTCCTACCCACACCCACAAGTCTTCTGTAAAACACCCTAAAAGCACCCCCAGCACTGCCCTTAAGAAGCCTGCAGCATCCCAGCCAGGATTTCCTATGCATCCACCTGGGATCTCAAGAGATAATTCCACTGAACTGCATTTTTAATTACAGAGTATTTATCTGCAAGCATATGTGTGCATGTATGGGCCCACAGCTACATACTTGGTGCAGAACTGGGATTTATTCACTTTTTCTGTTTTCTAGCTATCCTGACACAGGCACAATTGGAGGATGGATTCAGGTTGGGAGGGAGAGCTGTTTGGTTTTTAGAGCCAAGTATGGCTGCAGGAACAGTTATGCTTGGGCTCCATATGCAGGTCCCAGCCATACATTCAAGCTGGACAATAAAGCAGGGAAAAAACAGCTGATACACAAAAGGGACCGTCTAGACAGTGCCCCATCAGTCTGGCTAAATTTGGTGCTGGCATTCCCAATGGGATTGTAATATAATTGTTCTGGTGTCTGTGTTCATTCCCCGTGTCAAAAACCATACCAAATATACATCCTTTTTAGAATACAATAGGCTCAAAGTATACAATAAGGTGCAAGCAGCTTTGAGAAAACTACCTAAGCAAATACCTTCTAATGTGAAGAAAAGCTGTTCCTTAATTACTGGATGAAATGAAAAAACAAACAAACAAACAACAACAACAAAAACCAACCACACACTTTTCAGTCAGAGTTGAATTAATTTTACTTACAGTTTAAATATATTTATATTAATTAGAAATCTAAAAATAGGGGAGGAAAGGCAAAATCATATACTTTTGTACAGGCACAAAATAAAAGCATCTTCTCCTGTAAGCCTATTAGACTCTCAAAGAAAATTTAACATAAATTCAGAGATGTGACAGTAATGTGACAGCCATAGATCATAGATTGCAGTGAAGGAAAAGTCTAATGAAAAAAAAAAACCAACAAAAATATTAATGAACAAAAAATAAGGAAAAAATGCTGTCATTCTTCCCTCTCACAACTTAAAGAAACCTCTGGAATTTTTGTTTGAAAATATATCTGGCAAATATTAGAAGCACACAATTATCTTGATTCAGTATAGTTCTCTATATTTTGGAAAAAAAATTAAAAATCTGAAATCTGTGAAAATTTTATCAAGGAAATCAAGCACAAAGATGGAGCTTCAAAAGGGGGAAGAAAAAGGAATTAAGAACATTGGCTGTGTCACAGACACAATGGTAGAAGTCAAAACATGCAAATAAAATGCAAAGACACAAAATCCCTCCTTCAGGACAGCAAAATACAGAAAATGCATTTCTGATTTGCCTGTCTCCACACTCATGTGTCACCTTTCATGCTGGTTTGCCCTTTTATTTCAAGAACAAATTATTCCGAGACCTTTCGATACGAGTGGGATTCAGGAATTATTTTAGCAGTTTTAAAGGAATATTACTCTGACAAACTTTACTGCAGAGAGTGTTGCTCTCAGTGTGCACCAAGAGCTCTTTATGTGGTGTATTGAGGGTCCATACAGGCTGCAGCTCCAGCCCATGGAAAAATCCTCACCCTTTTATGGCCATGTTGCCAAAAGATACCACAGTTTTTATTCCCCATCACTTGCCAGCTCTGACAAACAGCAGTCAGAACTCCAAAAGCATGCCAAGAACCCAAACACCAAGCCATGCTGCAAAGAAATAAATGTAATTTTAAAAATCTTCCACCCTCAAACACTGGTGTTTCTCATTCCCTGTTTTTTCTCTGAAGAAACTTTGGTCCTGGCAACTTTTTGAAGGGTGAGTGATGGAAAGGAGAGAGAGAAAATCCCAAGCAATAGGAGGGGAAATAAATCCCCCACATCTCAGCCCAGAAACTCCTTGAAGGAGCTGGCTGAGCTGCAGCTCAATCTGTGGGGAGAAACCCAGGTGCTGCCCACCAAGAAACATGAAGATTAGGAGAAGAGACAAACAAAAAACCCCAAACCAAAACTAACCAAAACAAATAAACAAACCAAAAAATCAAACAAAACACAAGCAAACAAACAAAGGAACAACAAAACAGCCAACAAAGCAACTAAACAAACAAAAAACCAACCTCACACACAAACCTAAAACTAAACTAAACTCAAACTAAACTAAATAAACTCAAACTAAATAAATCAAGTGCAGGTTTAATGTCAGGGTCACTGTCCCCATTGGAGGAGGGGCTGCGATAATGAGGTGATGCAAGGGGAGTTTTGGGAGTGCTGTGGATGCCCCCCACACCCTCCAGGCCAGAGGATGCTGAATTTGTGGGAGGGGGTTAGCCTCGGGACTCTGCAGCTGCCCCTCTTGCACTTGAATAAAGGAGAACTCTCTTTCGGGACGGAACGAGATCCGTGGACACCTTACCCACCAGTAAGAGATGGGACATATTGAAAACTATATTAAACTCCCCTGATTAACAATTTGGCCACGAACAGGGGAGCTTTGGAAGACCTCTATAGATAGGGCTGCGGGCTATTCATGCCAGCAGCTAAGAGGTCGAAAGGTTTCTGAAGTTCACAGGCTCGGAGCTTTTGTTATGCTAACAGACAATCTCAAATCAGCTGCCTGCTGGAGTGTGAAATATAAATGATTCCTTGAGAACTTCCAGTAAGTTGTCACTCTTGTTCTCCGAATACCAGGACAGGCTGCTAATTTCTAGCCGGGCAATTTTCTTCCTGCATCTAGAGCCCTTAAATTAATGCTTTTGTAGCTCAATTTTTTTTTTCCCCCCAGCAAGCTGCAACGCCATCATAGCCCAAATGCGTCCTGCCTCGTTTTGCTTTGCTTATTTTTTTTTTTTTTTCCAACGAAATTAAAATCGGGAATATCCATCCAGGAGGTGCTTGGCGTGTGGGGGGAGAGATGCTCCCAAATACACCCAGAGCCCGATTCCCGGGGGTATCAGGGGATGCATCAAGGGAGGGTCGAGCTTCTGAGAGATGTAAGGAGCCAAAAACTCAGTCCTCCCCTGCATCCTCCCTTGCTCTGGGCAAATCCCAGGGGGCAAAGCTACGTCTCCAAAGATACCCCCCCGGATTAGGTGTTATTTAGGGAGTGTGATTTAGGGAGCGATGGGTTTGCGGCCATCCATCCCCTCGCTCCAGGGAAGGGGGGGAATTACCTGGGAGTCTCCTGAACCCAAAATAAGGCCGGGAGGGGGCTGTGACCAAGGGGGGGTCGACGAGGTCTGGTTGGGGGGAGGAGAAGGGGTTGAGGAGGGGTGTGCTGTCTGGGGCATAAATTGGAATATTCGTACCCTTCTGCAGGACGTGGGCGCTAATGCCATTAAGGGGAGAAGAATGAGTTAATTATCTTTAGACAGGAGGAAATCAATCTATTAGAGGATGTGATCTCCTCTTACCCGGGGAGGAGGAGAGAACCTTCTCCTGTCAGCCCCCCTGGGTTGGGGGGAAGGGCAGGGAGAGGGGAGGGGGGAGAGGAGGGTGCGCAAGGTGCTGCGGGGGCTCCGCGGCCGGAGGAGACCTCTCCCCCTCCAAGAAAAATTATAAATATACTTTAAAAGACACATAGTTAATAGGCTTGCACTAGAAATAAAACACTGTCGTCCCTACCGGCACCGCCTCCCCCAGACAAGGCAGGTACGCAGGGTTTGTGGTTTTTTTAGGGTAGAGTTTGGATAAAGGAGGAGCTGCGCGTGCCCCTGGCAGGTTGAGGTTTTTCTGATAAAAGCAGCGCCGGGAAGATGGTGCCAAGTCCTGGGCTGATACAGAGCAGAGGGTGTCTATATGGAGGGCGGGATAGGGGAGTGAGGAAGAGGTGATGATTGTTTTCCTCCTGATCAGCACTAATTTTCCCTTCTGGAAAGGGATCTCGCCAGTTGTTCAGTCTGTAAAGACTTCAGGAAAAAATTCTCCGAAAACAAGAGAAACAAAAGTTTGGTTTAATCTGTTCTGCAAAAGCAGAAAGAAGGGGGGAGGGGGATGTTCCTGTCTCTCTCTCTCTCTTTTTTTTTTTTTTTCCTTTACATACATACACGGTGATTGTTATTCTGAAACACCAGAATCACGAGTAATCCACGTCCTCAAAGTTATTAATAACGCTTAGTACTTCCAACGTGCTTTGCATTTACAAAGAGCTGGCGAACCACATACTAATAAGTGCTGCTATTTAATTTTGCATATCGAGACTTTTTTTTTTTTTGAGGAGGAGGAGGAGGAGGAGGAGGAGGAAAAGATTAATTTCGAGTTTGTGAACAACTTTAAATCGTCTCCTTTGAATCCACTGCTAAAAGTTTATGTTATTTGCCAATAGTGGCATGATCAATAACATCTATAACAGCTACTCCTGAACCAAAAATTCTGCACGTTAATGACGGTGTTGCTGACGGCATTTATTTCACTGATAAATAATTTCACCGCTTTATTTTCATGTTTGCGGTGGTAGAGTTTTGAACTTCATAACTTAACTTCTTCAAAAAGGATATAACAAGGTAGGAGCTCCATAATGCCCGTTGGTGCAATTATTAAGTTACAGTAAGCAAATTGGTTTTTAGGGACATTTTTTTACACGATACCTTTAAAGTATACAATAGCTAGAGAGTTGAGACTTGTTTTTGTTGAAATATGATAGACAGATCGATATAGCATGTAAGTTAAAAGGAACCAGAGCTCTTAAGCTTTCCATAGAGATAAGATGAACGATTAAAACTGTAAATAGGTCTTTCAAAAGCTATCAGCTATATTAGCCAGAACAGCGTTTATTTGGGAGAGGAACCATTCAGGAGATTTCCTGTTTTACCATTCCTGAATGTTATACCTGCACGTCAGTTTGCAGGCAAATTAATCTCGTTCGCAATAACAATATTTGGTTTCTTATTTGCTTTTTATAAATAGATTTCCGTAAAGAATTATTAAAAAAAAAAAAAAAAAAAAAAAAAGAAGAAAAAAGAAAAAAAAAAAAAAAGAAAAAAGCAAGAAAAAGAAAGCTTCATTCATACATATGAGTAAATATAAAGGCCAATATCATTTTCTTGTAACCAGTAGACAGCCATTGACTGAAGTGTCAAAGGGGCATGCAAGTTTACTATAGGATATGGGATGCTGCAAATATCTTTTTTTCATATTAGGTTCTATCTTCGGGGCTAATTAGGGTGAAAGGCAATAAAAGAGCAACAAGAAAGACTGTGTGGACAAGAACCAAGAAGAAAATGTGCATTGTGACACCCACAAGATGGCTGCCTTTTCGTTCTTTCTCTGTTATTATAGACCAATTTCTGTAGGAAAATTAAAAGAAACTGTTGCTTTCCCCTGGAGCACTGGAGACAGTAAAAAAAAAACCGTATTAAACCCAGTTGTGCTTATATGGATATGTTTGTCTGGAGCAACGCCTACTGCACACTTAGTCATCATCCCAATATCGACAAGTTTGGGTGAGTGGGGAGAACAGCAAAGTACAGGCAATATGCAAGATAAAAAAGAGAGAGAGTCAGTATGGAAGGTGGAGTGAGAGAAGACGGATGCGACAGCTACATCGCTTTATTGGACGAGAAAATACAGTGTAAAACGGATATCTGGATATTTAAAACGTCTGTAGGCTTCGGAGAAGCTTATCAAGCACAAACACGTACAAAAAAAAAAAAAAAAAAAAACAAACCTTTGTGTCACTGTGTTAACTCCCCTTCTCTTGGCCGAAATCTAAAGATTAATAAAATGATGGTAGTAAAATAAAGGGAACGTTCAACGTTGGCTTAATAAAAAAAAAAAATAAAATAAAATAATAAAAAAAACCGTATATATATAATAAAACGTTAGATTCAGTTCAGCGAGTTCTGACAAAATCCAGGCTTCATATAAACTGTAAATAATTTGGGTTTTAGACTATTCAGCAAAAATTGTTAGGTTACAAGGTTACTGTGTGGGCTGAGACTACAGACGAAGAACAAAGCAAATGGTTCAGTTTCAATAGGAAATATAATAAAACCCCCTTTATCTAAAAGCCATCAGGGACAAGCACTCAATACAAGCTAACAAGCAGGAACTGATAAGATAACATTTATATGAGGTCAGAAGTCAAATGCCAGTCAAAGGCTTTTAACCTCTTGGGTCATAAACCGGAATAGTTAAAACACATAGATAGTTATTTATCGGATTGTAAAGGTATCCGGTAATGGTGAGTGAATAACGCGACAATTTAACTAATTAGGATTTAAAGAAGAGCTTTGTCGTCATTAAGATAAAATGCAGTTTCTCTCCTTTTTTTTAAATTTACTTATTTTTAATTTAATTTGATTTAATAATAAAAAAAAAATCCTTTCTGTCTCTCTTCTGTAACAGGTGACCAAACCGATAAACATTGCCTTGAAACAGGAGCATACTCAGTCAATGAATTAATTGATCTGTGGAATCCAAGGCTTGTCTGAGGATTCAATGGGCCAAATATTTACAGTCAACATACATAACAGAACAATAAACGCCCTCCCTATTGTGGTGCTAATGCCACCAGAGTTTTGTTTTGTTGCTTTGCTTCGAGCCCACTAAATTAAAAAGAAATCTCACTAGACGGTGAAAATGAAGGGATTTCTCTTCATAAAAAAAAAACCAAAAAAAACCACAGAACAAGACACACAAGAAACCCTTAAGACAACAACCAAAAAAACCCAAAACACAACAACAAAAAAAAAACCCCAAAACGCACGCCCCTAAAAAAGTGGAAACAAACCAACAGCAACCACAAAACCAAGACCAAACAATCAACAAACAAACAAATAATCAAAACCAAGGGAAAAAGAAAAAAAGAAAAAAGAAAAAGAAAAAAAAAAAACCAAACAAAAAGCCCAGCATTTGATATTAAAGGACTAAAAAATATTTCCTTATTTAACACCGTAAGTATTGCGGATGGATTTAGGAGAGCTTTAATTATACTTCTAACCTAGTAATTGATCCTTTAAGTAGTTTTTATTTCCTCTTGCAGACTGAGTGTCCTAATTCTGTAACTTGCCTATCTCTATGTCCAAACACGCATCTGAATGCTAAAAAATAACTAAATCTCATCTAATATCTGCCATCCAAGAGAGAGCCAGGGACTAATGGGAGGCCTTCCTAGGCCCACTGTGTCTTCAAGCAGCTCACAATATGCTAGGCGAACACTGTGGATTTAAAACGCTTTTAAATATTTATCAGAAGTATTTTATCACCGTATCCAAACGACACCTGGAGTGCACTCACCTTTCCTGACAATCCCTGTTCTGAGAGTCCATTTGCTTCACGAAAGCCCCCCAAGCAGAACAACAAGGACTTAGCGTTTTCATTCAGTTAATGTTTAGTAAAAAAAAAAAACCAAAAAACCCAAGCAACCTTAATCAGCATGCTGATTGCATCGTCAACTAACAAATAATTTACTACTCTGAGCATCGCATTCCATTAAAAGCTCATTAAATTTTCTGTTCTCCAATGGGAGCTTTAGCTTCTGAATTGCATGCGTTTGCTTCGAATTATCACTTCTTTCATTCTTTTTCCTTTCCCCCCAAACCCTTCCCCAAAAGATAGGTGAGAATTTTAATACCTAAATACGCGAAAGCCATGAGAAAATATGTCTCGGGTTTTTATTTCTGTCGTAAATCCAAGAACCTTGGGTGTCGGGGGTGTAGAGGGAGACTACTTTGCACAAGAAGTTTAACTTTGGTGAAAAAAAACCTCTTCTCTTCCACGGAGGGGAGTAGGTGTGATTTGGGAGTAGGTTTGCTTTGAACACATGCGGGGAGGGGAGGATAGAACACAGGAGCATTTTGTCCCGCAAGCTGGAAGCGATCCCTTAAAGGAAAGAAATTAAAAAAAAAAAAAAAAAAAAAAAAAGGAAAATATTTAAAAAAAAGACAACCCCCAAACATAAGACCCTCCATTTTCTTCAAGGAAAAAAAAAACAAAACAAAAAGCAAACAAACCAAACAAACAAACAAAAAAACCAAACACAAAACAAAAAAACACTAAATAATCCAACCAAACAAAAACCAAAAAAAAGCCCCAACACTAAAACCCCCCAGTATCCCAAAATCCTTTGGATTAGGGGGTACGAAACTTCTTGTCTGTCCTAAATATCAGGGACTGTAGTCAGGATGCTCTGGGGGTATCATGTGGGGAGTAAAAAGCTCATCTTCCTCAGCTTTACATATTAAGCTGCACGTAATCTTTATATATTTAATAAGTAAAACACAAGAAAATGTCAGCCCCCAAATTAATATGCATCTTTGGATTGCTAATTGTGCTCATTGCAAATTTGGGTCATTTTGCATGAGTGACTCTAATGTAGGGCTGAGATTGCCAAGCAGCGCCGTGGATTCCTGATTCCCTGTGCTAATCCTGAGCTGGGTGATTGTGTCAGGTGCAGTTCTGTATGCTCCAGCAGCTGGTTCATCCTCATCAATGCAAATAAGGCAACTCCTACAATCAAATCCTTGTGAGCCTAAAGCCTGATTGCTGAGGGCAGGCTGAAGCGCTGCACAGGCTCGCTTTCAAATCACGCTGACAACTGTAATGCCCCTCCGGTTTCAGACCAGCTTTTTGCCAAAAAAAACCCCAAACAAACTAATAATAATAATAATAATAATAATAATAATAATAATAATAATAATAATAATAATAATAACAAAAACACACACACAAAAAAAAATCCCCAAGCCCAGCAACAGCAGGAAAAAAATAATCGTAATACAGGGACTTGCATCCATTTGTACATGCATCAGGTGTACATAATGTGGACAAGTTTTCCCTGGGAGGTGGATAAGATAATGTGTATATATATATATATATATATATATATTTATATATATATCCTCTGAACTGGATTAAAAGTTTGCAGCGTAGAGAATTAACGTAATATTCGAATAACGCTGAGGAAGCTGGACAAGCAGTGATTATACTTGAGGGTCGGGATGCTCCTTTTCTCAAGGGCGTTTCATCGGGATCCAACCCCCACAGAAAAAAAAAAAAAAAGCACCCATCCATTTCAGGTTGTGCAGTGGTAAAACCCGGGGGTCTGTCCCGCTGCCGACCCCACGGGGTACCCTGGTTTTGGGGTCTACCTCACCCATCCACCCACTCAACTTTACTCACCTTGTCCTCCCCACTCTCGGGAAAACCCCAAGGAGCCCCTCTACTGCAATGCCCCCTCTGCCTGCCCCCAAACTTCTGGTTTTGTCTTATTTGCCTTTCCAGAAACCTTCCAAACGTGAGAAAAACTTTGCTTGAAAACGATTAAGGGCGTGATGGAGACTTTAGGAACCCAAAGGCCACTCCACGAAGTCGGAATCAACGTATATAAGATGAGCATATGCTGTAAATGTGATGCATACAATAACACAAGTGCAAAAGGGATAAAAAATCAGCTTTTGCATCTGGTGGTTACAAACCCCCTGCGTACAGGGGAAAGCGGCGACCTGTAGTCCCAGCAGCCCCGCGCAGGGATGAAAATCAGGCTCAGGGGGTAGTTGGTGATGGAAAATCGCCCCGAGAAGCGGGAGCAGCGCCGCATCCCTCCCTCCTGCCCGCGGACTGGCATCAGGCGGGGGTGAGGGAAACAGGGGTGCGGGGATGAGGGCATTAGGGGATGAAGGGGTGAAGGGATACGGGGAGGAAGAGAGAAAGAGATGCGGGATGAGGGGATGCGGGATACAGGGCTGCGGGGATCCGAGGATGAGGGGATGGGGGAAAGTGGGGATGAGGGGGAGCGGGATAGAGGGTGGCGGGTTTGAGGGGATGCGGGTTTGTGGGGGATGGGGGTCGAGGAGATGATGGGCTGTAGGGACCCCAGGACAGGGTTTGAGCCGACCCCCGGAGGAGGAACTGTGGGGAAACAAATGTCCCCTGTAAAGTTTGCAGAAAGAAACCCCAAATTTCCCCTTCCCCTTCCCTCCGTGCCTCGCCACTCCTATTGCCCACGTTCACAGGATTTGGGAGTAGGTGTGGGGGGTGTGGGGCAGGGGGGTTTGGGGACAGCACCCAAAGTAAACCCCGACCCCTAAATCCCGAATTCCCACAGGGGAGCAGCAGCCACGCAGCCGGCCCGCGTCCACTCGTGCCTTTCCCCCCTCCCTCCTCCCGCTTAATAGGATTAGCAGACATTTTCCTAAGAGCAAATCAGAATTTGCCAAATCGTGTGTGACAGTCGATTTGCTCACAATATCCACTTTCTTCCGGTACAGAGGCAGCACCATCCTCAGACGGTTTAATCGTGTCTGACACAGGGCATCCTTCAGGCAAAGCACCTACAATACACCCTCCGGAATTCTTCACCTCTCCTCCAAGCACCTCCGAACCGAGGGGTGGGGGTTCTGGAGCCTCCGAGACACTGGCATTGTGGCGATGCAATCTGTGCGCAGAATGATTGCCCTGAAAAGATTTTTAGTGAGTTTTAACTCGCTTTATGCTCTACCCCAGGTGCAACAATCCCTTTCGGGCTCCCCGAACCGTGCGGGTGGAAGGGATGCGGGGGGATCCCTTGGAGCAGGACTATAGCCACCCCGTTTCCAAGACCCTCCGGTCTTGTCCTGCTGCACTCACTCGCTGCAGGAGGAAAGCAAGGGCTGTGCTGCAAAACAAGACTGAATCCTGGAAATTATTTCGCCTGGGGTCCGGCTATCAGGTCCTGTCCCCTCAAAAACGGGACGAGCTGGCCCTGGGCTAGCAGCAGGGCTGCTGGGCTTGCCACGGGCGCTGCGGAACGCGGGGGAAGGCTGAGGGAGGGATGCTCCCCTTCCTCCAGGTGCTGCAGTTTGGTCTCCATCCTCTTGCAGAGGTTTTTAAACAGAAAAAAACCCCAACGTTCCACTCCATAATTCCCCTTACCTTAGGGGTTCCGAATTTATTTTTTTTTTCCTTTTTTTTCTTCCTGTCCCCCCACCGAGCAGGGTGATTTTCTGTACCCCCTTTTTTTTTATGAACAGATGCAGTTAGGAAGCAGAAAAAACCCATGAAGATGTCTCTCCTACAGAGAAGCCCACACCAAGTCTCTTCCGGCAGTTAACATTATTAGGTTGACCTGAGCTCTGATTTGCTGCAAATTCTGGCTACAGAATGAGGTGCCTGTGATTATTTAATGTATGTAACTATACATCTGTATCACTAGAAACTTGTGCTGTTTCCTCTGTCCCTCACAGGTGAGGACATCAGACTTGGATCAAAGTTTACTGGATTTTTCTGTTACCTGTAAACAAGGTAATTAAAATTCTGTGAAAATAACAGTTAAAATATTTTAAAGAATAATTAATTTAAATTTCCCACCAGTTATATTCTATTCCATTCCTCTCTTGTCATGTCATTTCCACTCCTCCTTTTAGAAGTGTTTCCATTATTTGCAGATGATGATCTCTCAAGACCTGGAGGGTGCACACATGACAGAAATCAATTAATAAGTTGTGAAACTTAAAAAACATATGTTATACATAACCCAAATAATTCAGAGTAAGCTGACAGAGCAGTAACACCACAGTTAGCAGTCATGATGAACATGGCACAGAGGCTTTAACTTGTGTCCAAACAGAGAAAACAATGCTGCAAAAAATCTTTACATAAAGGGAGTCCCCAGACAGTATCAGCCTCTCAAATCCACTTGACTGGGTACACAGGCAACTCTTCTCAGCTTAACCTGAGAGCTCTTTGGCTAACAGATTTCTAGGGCTAGCCAACAGACTGCAGATTAGAAAAAAATATTCCTCTCCTAGGAAAGGGAATACACTCATTTTTACAAAAATACACTAATTTTTACAAGGCTCTTAGTAGGCTTGATGAGCTTGTTGCACCTGGAGCTAGTCTCTCATCTTCTTCTTGGACAGAGTTGAAACAGAAATGCTAAATTCTCTCCAGTTTAATTTTTATTTTATTTTTACTCTTTTTTTTACTCTTTTTAAACTAAAGATTTCTGACATGTCCCACTATAAGGGCTGTATATTTCTTCTTCGCTGAGGGAAAAAATTCTGACAGAGGTTCACACCATTATAAACACACAAAAATACTCAAGAGCCTGCTCCTCCTGATCAGTGACTGTTCTTAAAAAGTGCCTGCTGCTAACTGGCATGTTTTAATGTGGCTCTTCCTCTGATAACATTCTTTGTTATCAGAGCCACCCTGTGTAGCTCATCTTGTAGCAAATACTCACTGTGTATTAGTGTGTTCCTATACTCCATGAGTGACCACAGCCATTACATTTTATCAGCTGGGATGTCCATTCAGTGGAAGTTGAACAAAAAAAACCAGATAGGTGAATACCAAAAGCAATGTAGCTGGGAAAAATGCTAATAATGAAAACATAAAGATGATCTAATGTTGAAATGGCTTAGTGATATGTACTAAATGCATAATTTCTGAACAACAAGGGCATATTCCATGGGAAGAATCATAGTCCTGGTCAACACAGGCTGTTGAGCTGACAGTGACTGGGGTGAAACATTTTTAAAACTAAACCTAAGAAGTCATCTGCCAGGGAGAGAAACTGCACTAAAATCAGTTTTCCTCGCGTGTATATGGCAAAAAGTAATATGTACCAGGGTACACACAAGGAAAGCTGAGCAAGACACAGGATGCAAGGCAGCAGGGAAAACACAGAGTGACCAGGGCTAGCAAACAGGGGAGGAACCTCCTGGCAGGGCTGTTGGAGAAGGTGTGCAGGAGGAGATGTAAAGCCTGGTGCCCTGTACATCACTCCATCTCTCAGCTAGTCAGAAAAATAATCAGCCCTGTATAAGACAAGAGGGAAAAAAAGAGATGGCAGAATATATGGTCCCTCTGGGCACAGGCCATAATCTTCAACTTTTATAATTTTATCTTTATCCTGGATACCAACCTTAGTTTGAAAGTCAAGCCATGACCCTTACACACTCACACAGTTATAAAGCCACTCCAGAACAGGTTCTTTTGTGTCTTGAATGTATCCCATTTATACACAAAAATGCCTCAGCAGCATTAATTAATCTTAAAACTGGAAAATGTACGTATGATTTTTAAAGTGCTAACTCTGACCATGAAGGTGATTCCCAAGGTAGTCTCCTGGTAAACACAGGGAAACTACATCTTCTATGGAGAAATAGAAGCTCTGCCAAACCAGAGATATCTAATCAATTTTACTTTCCATTATTTGCTGGTTCTTCTTCTCTTTCATTTCACTGACAGATAGCTAATGGAATATGGGAGGGTGGAGCTAAGTTGTTAATGTATTTACTCAAGTAAGTAGTTGGGTGTAATAATGAGTTTGTTTTAAAATATTCATGTTATATAAATGTTAGTTGAAGTTGACAGTAAATATTGAATAGACATATCAAAAGGGCAGCATGTCATTTTCACTTCTCTGTTGTCTAACATCAGACAACTGTTTGTATCCATTTTCTTATGGAAAATTAATTTTTAAAAATTATACTGAAACAATGATTGAGTTTGACAGAAGAAGAAAGAAGGAGGGTGTTTAAAGATCATGCTGCTCACAAGAAATTAGGACCAAATTCCCAGAAATACTGTTTGCTTTGTGTCAGTAATTATCTCTTATTTATTAGGTCACTTTTTCAGGATTTGGAAGACACGTGGAAGGGCAAGATCTTAAGCTATTGAAATTTTTCAGCATGAGGAAAGTTCTGTTACTGAAAAAAAGCAAAACAACTTCTATCATTTTTGTTTTCTAAGTGATGCACAACAAAGAAATGTTTCATGAGCTCTCACGTAGATATGGAAAATATCAAAACTACTCCTGAGACAGGGGCAGAGAGAAGAAAAGGGGACTAAAAATGATGTGAGAGGGTGTCTCAGCTGCATGTTTCTCATGTCTAAATGCAAAATGCTCCCATTCCCTTTGGTCTTTTACACTATGGTTTATAAATATGTCATTGCTTACTGAAAAAGCCATTCCTGTTTACATCCTTTTTAAGCTCAAAAAATTCTCCCATACCCAAAAGACCTTAGAATAAATGTCTTCACAATACTTATGCTCTTCAAAATACACACAGAGCTCTGAAACAGAGGATGGGTCTACTGGAGTCAAGCACTGCTTGTGTAATGTGAACAGGGATTTGAAGAGGGAACAGATATTGAAATCTAATTTCCTCATAATTTAATAGTGACATAATCCTGCCTGCTACTTGTGGGTTGCTGAGGGAGGAGTTCACATTCCTCGTGTCCTCTACAATCCTTCAGAATGTATATGGGTAGGTTGTGTCAAGCACGTGTAAATCCAAAGGTAGTTACAGCTTTTTATTTTCATGACCAAAATACTTTTTGCTTGTCTTTTGGGCTTGTTCCCACTTGTATATAACTGATGGTACAATCTGCAGAGTACTTCTGAGCTAAAATCCCATCAGGAATCCTTCCTTGTTCAGCAAGCAGGCTTAGTTCAAATATTTTTGTAGGGAACAGAGTCTTTTTTGTTGTTATGTTGGGGTTTTTTTGGGTTGGTTCATTGTTTTTTGTTTTTTTTTTGTTTGGTTGGTTTGGGTTTTTTATTATTTTTGTTTTGTTTTGTTTGTTTTATTTGGTTGTTTGCTTGTTTTTTGCATAGATAATAGACTAAAATGCAATATTTATAAAAGATTCAAAAACACTCAGAAAGGGGGGGAAAAGCCCTTAAATGGTTGTGCCAAACAGAGAAGCATTCTGAAAGACAAGGGGCTATTTGAGCACTGTCTTAGCTCTTCTTTCCCCACTCCTAGTCATCAAAGCCTTTCTGCAAAAAATAACCCTATCAGAATAAAAAACAACCCTGTTAAGCTGCTTTGTGTAGTTTTGGTTAGAGCATTGCTAGTAACCTACTGTTTCCACCAGTCTTACACCAACAGGGGATGTGGATACAAATAAGAGACACAAAACAAAAATTGCTCTTTTTGGGAGGCTTTTGCCACCTGCAGTTCCATGATTTTGAAAACTCAGATTTAACTTATTTCTCATTTTACAGATATGGTCATAGTCTTGGGGCCATAATTGAGAAAAGACATCTGCAAGTGGTCTCATGCCACCCACCTCTTTCAACCTGAAGAGGTTTCCTTTCCACATTTCTATTTCCCTGGAACAGAGGAGGTGGAAGGGGAGGGGAAGGAAGAGAAGAGGTTGCTTTCTGCCTTAAGACCAATGTTTTCCCAAGAGGGTAAGCTCATTTTGATAAATCCATTTTTTGGTCACTTCAGTGACCAAAGGTTCTGAAGATTCTACACCCCACCATACACCAGTCTGAGTGAAAAGTCCTCAACTGAGACACCTATTCTGAAAATTTCAAATAAGAGGGTGATGATAGCATTTTGTCTAGCTTTCTGTAAGTATAAACCTGTTTAGTATATTGACAAACATACATGTCTACATAAACACACATGGAAGATATGCACCAGAGCTTTTCACACACACACACATATACAAATATATATAAATAGAGTATTTCTGTCTCTCTGTATGTTTCTACTTTTGAGTATCTGCAAGGCCAGGTGCAGACCTGCCCCTAAGATTTCTGGAGAACACAGATTATTGCTTAAGAGGCTGCATAAAGTGTAAAAAAGACTTTATGGGTGCTATTAAATCACAGGCTCAAATTTGCCTGAGAACAAATATCACATTAGCAGTGGAGCTAATGAAGCTTGCTCTCCTTTGGATTTGTGTCTTGTGATTTGGTTTCCTAATGTTTGAACAAGATATGAGGACCAGCTGATGCTTTGCCTGAAAGGGACCTGGGAGTCTGGATTGACAGGAAGCTGAACAGGAGCCAGCAGTGTGCCCAGGTGGCCAAGAAGGCCAATGGCATCCTGGGCTGGCTCAGGAACAGCGTGGCCAGCAGGTCCAGGGAAGGGATTCTGCCCCTGTGCTCAGCCCTGGGGAGGCCACAGCTTGAGTCCTGTGTCCAGTTCTGGGCCCCTCAGCTCAGGAAGGAGATTGAGGTGCTGGAGCAGGTCCAGAGAAGAGCAAGGAGGCTGTGAAGGGATCCAGCACAAGTCCTGTGAGGAAGGGCTGAGGGAGCTGGGGGTGTTCAGCCTGGAGAAGAGGAGGCTCAGGGGAGACCTCATCACTCTCTACAACTCCCTGAAAGGAGGTTGGAGCCAGGGGGGGGTTGGGCTCTTTTGCCAGACGACTTTCAACAAGACAAGAGGGCAGGGTCTCAAGTTGTGCCAGGGGAGGTTTAGGTTGGATATTAGAAAGAATTTCTTTCTGGAGACGGTGATCAGACATTGGAATGGGCTGCCCAGGGAAGTAGTGGATTCTCCGTGTCTGGAGATATTTCCAAAGAGCCTGGATGTGGCACTCAGTGCCATGGGCTGGGAACTGCAGTGGTAGTGGATCAAGGGTTGGACTTGATGATCTCTGAGGTCCCTTCCAACCCAGCCAGTTCTATGATTCTATAATTTTATGTGCTCTTCCATGTAGTTTTTAATAAGGGGTGAGCCCACGTTGTGGCACTGCCCTCACTGGTAGCAGTAATGAGTCTCCTCTTGCCACTTGCTTCAAATTTTCATCAGGCTCTTAGAGCTTAGTGTCCTTCAGGCATCTTTGGCAGGAACTGGACAAGCTTTAAAACATGCAGGTGAAATAATTATGCACCTATTTTGTACATACTCACATGCAAACACAGTGATTAAAACCAGTTTAATTTCTTAGGAAAGAGGCTGAAATGTTTACTTTCAGTATGTTTGAATTGTTCTGTGCTGCTTACCATTGCAGGCTGCTAGACAATAATTTTAGAGGAGGGATCTTTACAACAGAGAGTTCACCAACAGAATTATTTTTATTTTTTTGAAATTTTTTTTCAATCTTTATTTTATTATTTGATAAATAATGTTTTATAAATTTTATTTATAGCATTCATATTAATCCCAGATATCTAAAAGGGCATGACTGAAGACACTCAGCTTTTTCAAACACCTCCCAAAACTTGAGGGTCCTGTATTCCCAGTTAATACTGAAACACTGACTGTTTCAGCATCATCTACCTGAAGCCAGTTTATAAAACTCATTGAAAAAAACTTTTTTTTTTTTTTTTTTTTTTTTTTTTTTTTTTTTTTTTTGCATTGGACATCTGGAATACTTGTTTGTAGTCTGCTCACTCATGGTTATTTTTTTCATACAGGAGTGCTCTTCTGGGAAGCTCCAGCATGAGCTGGCCAAGAGCTAAAAGAATTGCATTCTGATTGCTGCTTTTGAAACAATACAGATGAAACTTCAGTGTACACTATGAAGAAGAAAACATCAGAACCACTCAGTGCTTTTGAAAAGGAAGTAGTACTGCCAGAGATATTTATGTTCACAGTCATAGAATTTCAGGGTTGGAAGGGACCTTTAAGTTCATTAAGCCATGGGCCGGGGCCCTTCCCACTTGATGAGGTTGCTCAGAGCCCCATCCAGCCTGGCCTTAAAAACTTCCAGGGATGGATGGGGCTTCCACCACCTCTCTGAGCAACCTGTGCCAGGGTCTCACCACCCTCATGGGGAAGAATTTCTTCCTAACTTCCAATCCTCTAGTTTGAATCCATTCCCCCTGTCCTATCACTTCCTGAAATCCTAAAAAGTCCCTCCCCAGCTTTCTTGTAGCCCCTTCAGATACTGGCAGGCTGCAATAAGGTCTCCTCAGAGCCTTCTCCTCTCCAGACTGAATAACCCAACTCTCTCAGGCTGTCTCCATAGCAAAGCTGCTCCAGTCCTCTGAGCATCCTCCTGGCCCTTCTCTGGACACTCTCCAGCCCCTCCAGGTCTCCCTTGTTCCCGGGGCTGCAGAACTGGACCCAGTACTCCAGGTGGGGTCTCAGAGGAGCAGAGGGGCAGAATCCCCTCCCTTGAGCTGCTGGCCAGGCTTCTCTTGCTGCAGCCCAGGATCTTGTTGGCTTTCTGGGCTGCAGGTGCACCCTGATGGCTCACGTTGAACTTCTCATCCCCCAGCACCCCAAGTCCTTTTCCTCAGGGCTGCTCTCCATCCAGTCCCTGCCCAGCCTCTATCAGTGCTTGGCACTGCTCCACCCAGATGCAGGACCTTGCACTTGGCCTTGTTGAACTCCATGAGGTTGGCATGGGCCCACCTCTCCAGCCTGTCAAGGTCCCTCTGGATACCATCCCTTCCCTCCAGCCTGTCAGCCACACCACACAGTTTGGTGTCACCCGTGACCTTGCTGAGGGTGCACTCAATGTCACCAACAAAGATGTTAAACAGGACCAGTCCCAGTACTGATCCTTCAGGGGCTCCCCTTTCAACATGTAGCAGTTAAATGAGGTCAGAGCACACCACAGGACTTTCTAGCTCTACTACACTTCTCAGCAAGAAGGCACTTGCAGCTCTGTAACTCAATTTTTTAGGAAAAAAAGGAATGCATGCTAAGTATCAGAAAGTACATTTCTGATGCAAACACTTTGAAAATACGAAATATGTCTCTGGAATCAGTATTTTTTCTGCTCTTGTAAAAATATATCAAACATATTCTCAATTAGCAGATTTTTACCCCAAACTTAACTAGCTTTTGTTTTGCATCATGCCTGGCAGGCACCTAAAGATAAGACCACCAATCAGGTCACCTCCTGTTACACTGCCAAGACAAAGATAATAAGTTCAGCAAGGTAACAAGGGCTGAAAGATGACAATAATTAAAAGAGAAGTACTTGGGATGGCAGATCTGTGTGTCATCTTTGGCAAGCCTGTGTGCCAGTGATTTATGAAATGACAGACACCTTTTTGCTGTATAAAAACTCAAAGAGAAAAGGAGAAGACACGGGCTCTCTCTTCCCCCTCCTTCTCGCTCCACTTCGGCTTCAGCTACGGGACAGAACCAGCAGAGGAAAAAAAAAATGAAAGAACATCAGCCAAGCAGGAACAGGGGGTCCTACACCTCCCCCCCCAGCCAGAGACCAGGGATGTGATAAAACTTAATTGCTCTCTTGTTTCTTCTGTTCTTTTCTTAACAACTCTCTCATCAGAGTGACTAATTTAGATAAAATCTTGCCTCTTGTAAACATTTTTTTTTCCTTTCTTCTCAAGGTGGTGTTATTGTCTCCTTTCCCTGAAATAAATCTTTGTAATTTGCTTAAATCATAAAGCCTGTTATTTTTGTAAATTCATTTGATGTCTATGAGTAGCGGCTGATTTTTCCTCGCAATCAAAATATAAAATAATAGCTCAGGTCGTAACAATTTCAAGTTAGCTCGGTGGAAAAGAACAGTAACCACTTCAGAAATGACACATAGTAGATACAGTGAGAAGCACCTTGATTTAAGTGGCAAATCTGGGGCCTACATTTTGATTAGTTTGTTATGTTCTGATTCAGAGTTCTCAGTGTTTTAGATAACATAAGTTTTAAATACACATCTAAATATATATATGTTACATATATAGCTACCTATGTGTGCTCATGTGTGGCATAACCATGGGAACCAATACATAAAAAGATGTACTTTCATACATAATTTTTTCATCATTTCAATACATGATAAAGAGTTTGGGGCTAGGGATCAATATCTAGGAAACTCAGGCTAGACCCAGCTGTGTGGGGCTACTTACTACACCCCCCACCTCATCCCCTTCAAAATAAAATTAACCCACAGCCTCTGTACCAATAATGTTCTGGGTTTTTTTGTGTGGTTAAACAGGAGAAACAAACACACTGGTGGCACAGACACAAGTGTTTTCCTTTTGGCCTGATTTCCTGTGGAAATAAGGCAATCCTGGTCCTGCAGTATGGCTGTATATAAATTCCTGTGTATGTGTAAATCTGCTTGTAGGCTGCTGCTTTTCTGTTCCATTTGGCCTGTACCAAGCACATTTGTAAAGTGAAATTCTCAATCATAATTACACTGCCTTTGTGGAGGACAGAGACATCATAAATACCGCAAACACAATTAAACCAGAAACTTTCGTTTCTTATCTAAAAATCATGAGGCAGGAATCCACAGGAAACCAAGCTCCATTAACCCCACTATTCACAGAATTAGTTTAAATAAGCTGAGCAGCCACCTGCCTAAGCCAAAACAACCACCAAGTAACCCCACTCCCATTTTGTATGCTAAAAGCCCTCTGTTTTTATTTTAAAATGCTGAGAAATACTTTTATTTTACTCAGAAGATTCAGAAATATTCATGTAAACAGAAACTTTCCAGTCTGACGTGCTGTCTTTCAAAAGAAACTAATGAGCCCTCTCTGGAACAGATTTTGATGGTTTTGCTGCCATTTTCCTTCAGCATCTTCTCATGGGTCAAATTAGGCTTTAAGTGAGTCTCTTGATAGTCTTCACTTTAGGAAAATAGAAATTATCTCCCAAAAGTGAAAGTTAGGAATAAGCAGAACACTGCAACATGTGTTCTTGTTTCCTTCAAAAATAAATTGTGTACTGACACAGGACTGTAAACTTTCTCCTGCTTACAGGGTTCTCTAGGGAGAAACACTCTGGTTTTAGGTCAGCCCTGGCTTTATCCCAGAATCCTCTTCACAAAACAGTAACTTCCCTTATGGGGTGGTAAACTCATAATGCCAAATACATGAAAAGATCTCAATGCTATGGTAATTGCAAGGGAGATTAAAACCCATTAATGCATCCAGGGCCTTGACAGGACCAAGAAAAATATATGAAAATTGTCAAGTGCCCAAAGTTGTACCCAAGTTTCAGTGGTTGAGTAGGAGACAAATTAATTGTTCAGTATCTGATTCAGATCTCTGAATGACTGCCAGAGACAGCTAAACCTCTTCAGTAATTAGCCAGAGCAACTCAGGGGGCATTTAGATCAACCGAAATGTGAAACATAAGATTTATGGGTAGAGTGTAAGTGACAAACCTGGTGTCACGTTTCATATCAGCTTTTAGAAGACTTACAGCTGGATCTGCTTCTCTACATGGAGCAAATTCCTCAGAGCAAGCAAATAGGATCTTGAACTTCCCTCAGAGATTCATAAAAAAGGCAGAACTTACACAATTCCAGGAAGAGAGACACTGAATTCTTCAAGTGGCTCTTATTCACCCCTTGTGGAATAACAACAGTGCAGCTGGGAAAAGTTCCTTGACTATGTCCCTGTGCTTGACTCAGAGGAACAGATGAATTTTTTAGTATGTTTTATGTTTTGGCTTGTGCTAGACAGCTCAAATCCAGGAATATTGTAGAAAGTGGAGCTCCTCTTCGTCCCTGCAACTTGCTCTAAAACATTGCTAAGTAGCTGCATTCTGTTTTGGATTGTTATAATTTTTTCTGTTTACTTTGTTTGTTTTTAACATGGTGATTTGGCTTTTTTTGATCTAAATGCACCTTCTGCTTACTGCCTTGGCATCCAGGCACTGTAAATGGTATTATTTAAAATAAAAAAAAAAATTTTTTTTTAACTTTGTTACAGCAGCTTGGTTGCCTTGCTTTTAACATCGCTTCACAGACCTCTTACGTGTCTTTTTCAACCCATTCCAGGATCCTTTTCCAGAGGCAGATTTCTTGGGCTCTTTGCCATGTGGGAAGCTGTGAGAGAAAACACCTCGGTGGAATAATTTATGACATTTTATCAATTTCCAGTTATGAGGCTCAGATGGAAGTCACTGAACCCACCCAATTCCTGACAGCAAAGTACTGTCCCCTGGGTAGCCATGAGACCTTCAGCACTTGACTTGAAAAAAGGGAATCTCTGTGAGAGTTTTCTTTCTGTTTTCTTGAGACTCTGAGGTTGCCTAGAGCAAGACTGCTGCTGCACCAGAGTGTAAAAGTTATTTCATAACAGCTGTGTTGAGGATCAGAAAGTTGTGCCACAGGCCTGTTCCATGGCCTTTAAAGCCCTGAAAACACAAAGTTTAGATGGGTACAGAAGTGAGGAAAATCTCTGGCAAGGCATTGTCACATCAGAAGGCACTTTGAAGGCTGAGGACCCTGCTTAGATATTTTATCTCTAAATTTGATTGAAACGAGGTCAGCTCCCTCATGTTCTTTGCTGGGAGTTATTATCTGGGAGTTATGATCCCCATGCAGCGCTACAGGCTGGGGACAGAGTGGTTGGAGAGCAGCCAGACAAAAAGGGACCTGGGAGTCTGGATTGCCAGGAAGCTGAACATGAGCCAGCAGTGTGCCCAGGTGGCCAAGAAGGCCAGTGGCATCCTGGGCTGGCTCAGGAACAGCATGGCCAGCAGGTCCAGGGAAGGGATTCTGCCCCTGTGCTCAGCCCTGGGGAGGCCACAGCTTGAGTCCTGTGTCCAGTTCTGGGCCCCTCAGCTCAGGAAGGAGATTGAGGTGCTGGAGCAGGTCCAGAGAAGAGCAAGGAGGCTGTGAAGGGATCCAGCACAAGTCCTGTGAGGAAGGGCTGAGGGAGCTGGGGGTGTTCAGCCTGGAGAAGAGGAGGCTCAGGGGAGACCTCATCACTCTCTGCAACTCCCTTGAAAGGAGGTTGGAGCCGGGGGGGGTTGGGCTCTTTTGCCAGACGACTTTCAACAAGACAAGAGGGCAGGGTCTCAAGTTGTGCCAGGGGAGGTTTAGGTTGGACATTAGAAAGAATTTCTTTACAGAGAGGGTGATCAGGCATTGGAATGGGCTGCCCAGGGAGGTGGTGGATTCTCTGTGTCTGGAGATATTTCAAAAGAGACTGGATGTGGCACTGAGTGCCATGGGCTGGGAACTGCAGCGGGAGTGGATCAAGGGTTGGACTTGATGATCTCTGAGGTCCCTTCCAACCCAGCCAATTCTATGATTCTGTGATTCTATGATCTGAGTGAGACCCAGGGCACAGCCTCACTGAGCTCACATGAAATAAAACCACTGATAAAACAGCTCGGGGTCTCCACGAAGGCAGTGGGACAGTGATCAGCTCCACTCCCAGTCTGTAGGTTGCAACCAACACCCCCTGAGGCCAGGATTTTTGGGCTGACTTTTTTGAGGTGTGTTTGTGTGACTTGAGGGCTGATTTTTTGGGTTGATTTTTGGGGTGCATTTGTGTGATTTTTGGGGGGGCTTTTGGGGTGTCTGTGTCATCTTCGGGGTGATTTTTAGGGTGATTTTTGGGGTGTCTGTGTAATTTTAGGGGTGATTTTCGGGGTGATTTTTGTGGTGCATTTCTATGATTTTTGGGTTGATTTTGTGCAATTTTCAGGGTGATTTTTTAGGGTGCATTTGTGTGGGGTTTTTGGGGTGATTTTTTTTGTGAATTTCAGGGTGAATTTTGGGGTGACTTTCGGGGTGATTTCTGGGGTGTATTTGGGTGATTTTCAGGGTGATTTTTGGGGTGCATTTCTATGATTTTTTGGGGTGATTTTGTGCAATTTTCAGGGTGATTTTTTTGGACGCATTCATGTGGAGTTTTTGGGGTGATTTTTCGGGGTGAATTTCGAGGTGAATTTTGGGGTGAATTTCAGAGTGATTTTTGGGGTGTATTTGGGTGATTTTGGGGGCGACTTTTTGGGGTGCATTCCTGTGATTTTCAGGGTGATTTTTGGGGTGCCTTCAAGCGATGTTTGGGGTGATTTTTCCTGTGTTGATGAGTCCTGCTCTTTCCTCCAGGCACAAAAATTTTTATGAACCCCCTAATGGTGTGATCTCAGCACAAACTTGGCAAAACTGGCAAGCTGAGGTCTGCCTAGACCTACAGTGGTGTTTTAAGTCACACTACTTGCCACATCCTGTTAGACAAAAAAGATTGATTTTTTTTTTCCCATGGAAATTAAAGGATACTTGTTGTGGGCCCTGGAACAGGCTGCCCAGGGAGGTTGTGGAGTCTCCTTCACTGGAGACATTCAAAACCCGTCTGGACACGTTCCTATGCGAGGTACTCTAGGTGGCCCTGCTCTGGCAGGGGGGGTTGGACTAGATGATCTTTCGAGGTCCCTTCCAACCCCTAGGATTCTGTGATTCTGTGATTCTGTGATACTGTGGGGGGAAGGAAAACTTAATGTGGAGGAAAAAAGAGAGTTCAACCCTAAACTGATGCTTGTTAGAGTTCAAGCCAACCAATGCACAACTCTTGTTTCAGTTCATGAAGCAGCCCTGCTTGTTACAAAATGCTTACTTTTCATAAAATGCCAACACACTCTTGTTGGTGATGAAGTTCCTAAGAGTTCCAGAGGTAAGCTTCAGATTTCCTTTAAAAGACACACTTTGAGACTTTTGCTTTCAGCAGTGTTAGATGTGACTCTAACTGCTCTCCAACTGCACCTGATCTCTTGTAATTCCTACGCTAACTCATGCTACTCACGAGTTTAGAAACTGATGTGTTTTTAAAGAGCTACCTTTATTTACTCTTCTCTATATGCCAGGAACACAATTAATAGTGTGAACAGAACTCCTTTAGAATTTATCATTGCTGTAAACTGCCAGTGCCACACTTGCCACAAAGACCTCCAAACCAAGTGCTAACTGGGAAGCCTGTCTTCTTGACTAAAATGAATTGGTTGGAATAGGTCAAAACCATCTTGGGTTTGCCCTTGGTAATCTCTGGCATCTGAGAGGATTTCCTTTTAAGCCTGGTTGCCCTATTGTTTTATTATTGTGATGTCAAGGGGGCTTTGTTGGCTTTTTCTTTTTAGCCATATCATATTCCCAAGGAACAATGAAAAACAGCGCCAGAGCTCATTAATCTGTGTGGCAGCTGTGAAGAAGTTACTATATTATCTTCTCCTCAGCACAGAATCATAGAACTGACTGGGTTGAAAGGGACCTCAGAGATCAAGTCCAACCCTTGATCCACTCCTGCTGCAGTTCCCAGCCCATAGCACTCAGTGCCACATCCAGGCTCTCTTTAAATATCTCCAGACATGGAGAATCCACTACTTCCCTGGGCAGCCCATTCCAATGCCTGATCACCCTCTCCAGAAAGAAATTCTTTCTAATGTCCAACCTAAACCTCCCCTGGCACAACTTGAGACTTTTTGTGCCCTCTTGTCTTGCTGAGAGTTGCCTGGGAAAAGAGCCCAACCCCCCCCTGGCTCCAACCTCCTTTCAGGGAGTTGCAGAGAGTGATGAGGTCTCCCCTGAGCCTCCTCTTCTCCAGCCTCAACACCCCCAGCTCCCTCAGCCCTTCCTCACAGGACTTGTGCTGGATCCCTTCACAGCCTCCTTGCTCGTCTCTGGACCTGCTCCAGCACCTCAATCTCCTTCCTGAGCTGAGGGGCCCAGAACATCTGCATCTGTGAGCAGAGCCAGATTTAGGTTCACCCTGAGAATCCCTCTTGGGATTCTATGCAAGTGAAGTTTGTCAACGTGCAGATTATTTTCTAGAAAATGACTATTTATCCACCTGAGCACCTACTTATACATCAAAGCAGCGTGTTTGCTCCCCACTTCCCCAGTCCACGAGTGTCGGTGGCAGATTTAAGGCAGCAAGGCTTACAAGGGAGCTGTTTTATTTCATCGAAGTGACACGGCAGCCTGCTCCTCGTCCTTTAACCACAGGAACTCCGCGGAAGGCGGGGGCCAAAGGCCGAATGCCGCCACGCCACGGGAAACCTAAGGGAAAGCAAAACCCGGGGGGACATTTTCCTCAGGTTAAAAGTTCTCCGGAGGCAGTGGGCCGCCCTCTCCTTCTCACAGCCTCCCGCGGGTGCTTCCAGCCGGGGAGAGTTTTTTCGGGAAGCCTCGCTACTCCCTGGCAGCCCTCAGGGATCAGGGGGACCCCAGCCTCTCCCCTCAGGCACCGCCATGGCGGGAAGCGGCACTTCCGGCTCCTTCCTCCCGCTCTGCGCATGCGCCCCAGCGCCGCGATGGCGGGAGGAGGGGACGGCGACGGGAGAGAGCAGCGCATGCGCAGTGGGGCTGCCATATTTTATACACCCCGCGCTCCCTTCCTCCTCTTTCTCTGAGTTCCCCTTCTTCTTCTCCTCCCCTCCTCTCCCCGTTTTTCTCCCGTGGGCACCCGTTCCCCCCCCGCCCCCCGAGCCCGCAAAGGTGCTCAGTGCTCCGAGGCGACCTCCCGCCTCACGTGGATGGGGTCGCGCCGGTGTGTTCCCCGGAGTTAGCTGCCCCGCGGGATGCCCGATCGGGCTAGCGTCAAAACACCGGCGGGCGCGGCATTCCGGAGGGAATCTCCCCGCGCCGCCTTTTCCCTTTCCTGAGGAAGTGACCTGCGGGCCCGCAGGGGTGGAGGCTAAGGTGCGATCCGGGCTGGCTAT
The DNA here is from genome assembly GCF_003957555.1 of Calypte anna. Lineage (NCBI taxonomy): Eukaryota > Metazoa > Chordata > Aves > Apodiformes > Trochilidae > Calypte > Calypte anna. Next base: position 69,889,155 of record NC_044274.1, on the reverse strand, counting down.
CTGTGTATCGACGCCGGCAGTTGTTTGGAGAGCTCCAGCGGCCTTGGTGCCGGTGGGGTCCTTCCGTGACCTCCGCGGCGGAGGCGTGCGCCGGGCGGGAGCCGGCGCGGCGGGGCCTTGGCGGGAGCGGCGGCGGTGACTTTATGTGCTGGGAGAGGGAGCGGGCCGGGCGGCTGGAGAGGAGGCGGGCGGGGCCGGCTCGGGCACCATGGTGAGCAGGGCAGGACGGAGGGGTCGGCGGGGGGGCTCGTGAGGAGGTTGGCGCGGGGGGCTGTGAGGAGATTTGGCGGGGGAGGCGGCGGCTGAGGGGCTGAGGGAAGGAGTGGGGGGGCGGTGAGAAAGGGGGGGTAGAGGTGAGGCTGTGAGGAGGCTGGAGAGGGGGCTTTGAAGGGATTAGAGAGGCGAGAGGGTTAGAGGGGTCTGGAGAGAGTTCTGAGGAGGTTGGGGAGGGGGCTTGAGGGGGTTAGAGGAGGCTGGGGAGGGGTCTGTGAGGAGGATGGGGTGGCGGCGGCTGAGGGGCTGAGGGAAGGGGTGAGGGGTCGGTGAGGAAGGTGGGGGTAGAGGTGAGGCTGTGAAGAGGTTGGGTTTAAGGGAGGTGGGGAGGGAGTTGAGGTTGGGGAGGTGACTTTGAGGGGGTTAGGGAGGGGAGGGGGTTTGAGGGGTCTGTGGAGAGGGTTGAGGAGGTTAGGGAGGGGGCTTGAGGGGGTTAGGGAGGGGAGGGGGTTAGGGGGAACTGGGGAGGGATCTGGGGTGGTTCGGGAGGGGCTATGAGGAGTATGGGGAGGCGGTGGCTGAGGGACTGAGGGAAGGGGTGGGGGGCGGTGAGGGAGGTGGGAGTAGAGGTGAAGCTGTGAGGAGGTTGTGGGGGGTTAAGGAAGTTGGGGAGAGGGTTTAAGGGGGTTGCAGAGGGGTCTGTGAGGAGGCTGGGGGGGGGCTTTGAGGAGGTTAGGGAGGGAGTTAGAGGGGGCTGGGGAGGGGCCTGAGGAGGTGGGTTAGGGGGCTTTGTGGAGGTTGGGGAAGAGGCTTGAGGGGGTTAGGGAGGGGTCTGTGAGGAGAATGGGGAAGGGGATAGAGGGGTTGGGGAAGGAGTTAGAAGGGGTTGGGGAGGGGGTAGAGAGGCTTGGGCAGCGAGCTGTGAGGGGGCTGGGGAGGGGCTTTGAGGTCTCTGCTGTGGACTCTGCTTTATGTTGATGTCCTGTGGCTTGAGGCTGTGGTCCTGGGTTTGGGGACTTCTGGAGCAGAGGGGAGGTGGGGAGGGGGCTGTTTAGGGCTGTTAATGGCATTTTTAATTCGTATCATGGACTTGGCTCCCCCCACTTCAGGATGATTTTTTACTTCCCAGTGGTTATTTCCCTTTTTGTTAGTTTTCCACAGAGAAATAGAGTGAACTTCATGGTCTGCATCAGGTTTAGCATGTGTTTTAGTAAACACCTAGTGCTGTCTGGTCACAGCTCCCTGTGAACAGTTTTAATTTCATTAGCTGTGGTCTCCTTCAATGCATGTAAAACCCTTTGGCAACAGTTTGGTTTTCACACTGCTGGTTTATCCTCACTCCTCAGGGTTACACTGCAGGTGTGGCAGCCTGCACAGGCTTGAGGTTTGTGGAAAAAATCCTGCCTCAGATTACTGTTCTCAACAGATGTTTTGGCACAGACACCACTTGCTTTGCTGAGGGTAATACAGTGTAAATGCATGGATATTATAGATAGGAACAGGAGAGCAAAGTTTGGCTGGTGTGATTAGTGCTAGCAGCATAAGTGTGTTGCATATTTGTAGCTTAAATAGTGGAGGCTGAGAATTTATGAGCTCATCTCCTTTGCTGTAGAGATCTGCTGAGTTTTGTCTTTATCTCAGTTACCTTTTAAAATCTGGAAGGTGATTGCTTCTGCTTTTAACATACTTATTTTACAGGTAGGTGCTGTATGGAGCAGCACAGGGATGCTCGAGTGCAGTTAGAAAAACATGTTTTCTATGTCCCATTATCTGTATGGAAGAGAAATACATGTATTACAGATGCCACTTTGTCTTTTTAACTATGGCAACACAATGCTTCTTCAAGTGATGGAAATCTTGCTGAGGGACTATACTTTAGGGCAATGTTATGAGTAAAATCTGACTTTTAACTGTTCTGATACTTAAAGATTTAATCACCTGTTTCCACTGTGGTGTGTTTTTACTGAAAATGAAAATCTAAAAAGGGTTTTTGCAGAGGTCTTTTTCTTCTCATTTGGTATTTTCCTCAGTTTTTCTCTAGAGGTTAGGATATTTAACCAAAAGGTCTTGAGAAACTGCCATTTATTTTCAGGGGATGCATGGGTGCAGTCATCTAACTGTGTTTGGGGTTGCTTTTGGAAAGTTGCATGCCAGCATGGCTTTTCCTTTTGGTGTAGGTCCTGATTTAAATAAACAGAGTGCTTCTGTTCCCTGATGGGTTGAAAAATCAGGTCCAGTTTTGTTTGCTGGTTGCTGGCAGTGTGGACAAATAATCTTTGTGTGTGATTCCATGACGTCAGCAAAGAGAAAAGGTGGTGGTCTACTTTTGTGCTGTTTGGACTCTGTATTCCCCAGTTCCAGAGCAACAGGAGAATGAAATGTTCATCAATTTCTTTTGCATCAGGGGGCTTATAAATCAAGTCACCACAGCAATTTACTGGCAATGCTCTGCCAAGTTGAGACTGCCAAGACCCATCTATGTAGCTGGAATGCCAGTTGTCTCACAGCTTTAAGCTCTGCACTGGTGTTGTGATGCAAGATAAAGCCACTGTGTTTAGCCTGTTCATGGAAGACTTTTCAGTTTTTATACCTAGAATGATTCCTGTAATGGCAGAGCTTATGCTATTTGAAAAAAAAAAAAAAAAGTGTTCTGGAGAGTGAGAGCTTCCATAGTTCCTACTTGTGATAAATGGGGAGGCATGAGAAAACTAGGTGTTAAAAATCTTTGAATTTTAACAATAGAATACAACCTTGTTTTTTTCCTTTGTGGTGGATGTTATCTGAACTAGTTTTACTTGTAATTAAATCATATGTTGGATATTGGTGTTCTGCACAACAGGCATTCTGTATTGGCTTCTTCAGTAATAGTGGTTATTCTATGTTTTCTGTAGATGCTCTCATTCTGGTGCTAAGATTTCTGTAGCAATAACTTGATTTGCCTAATGATGGCTGGTTCTGTAATCTTTGTGCTTGGAGAGCATCAGTGGGGAAAAGAAGGAAGAGTGTGGGGGGAAACTGTTGGCTGACTGGAGTTTTGGTTCTAAAGAAAAGGGATTTAAAAGCCTGGGGACTGCCTCTGTCTGGCAGTTCATGACTTTCCTTTGAATGTGTGGAAAAACACAGGTGAAGGTGGAAGTGACCTTTGGGTGGGAATGACCCGTGGTGGTGAGCACATCACATCAGTGGTTGCCCTGAGTTCCTTGCCTGCTCTGCATTCCACTTTGTGTACCTCTTGTTCATCTCTAGTGTTTTAAACAGTGTAGGTGCAGGAAAATGAAAATTTAGGGAACATGTGGCAGTGGGGAAAAAAAAAACCCAAACCCCTCAACATTTTTAAGAGTCTCTGGGTATAATTTCCCAAAATCACCTTTATGAATGTGTGATATATACAAATTGTAAGATTTGAATTGCCTCGGATTGCTCTTGGTGTCAGGTATCATTCTGACTGTAGATGTTTTGCTAAAGTAGCCTTTTTGACTGGAAATCTTAATTTTAAGACTTCATGGTAAGCTCACTTTACTTTGGCCATCCCATATAGTGTTTTCTACTGTTTAGAAAACAATTTTGAGTCGCATTTTGTTTCAGGAGAGCTCTGCCTTTTGCAAGCTCCAGCTTGAGCATGGGCGTGTATACATACGGAGAAAATTTTGCTATAGAAAAGTCTCATCTAATGGCAAGAGCAGTGCGTCATTGATTAAATGGCATTTCAAACAGGTTGTATCAATCTAGCTTCTGGGTTTAACAAATACTGTTGTGCTTTTGGAATTACAGATGAGAATCTTTCATTCTCCTAGAGAGCTTGCTTGTCACTGGAAGGGAAGCTTTGCCATTTCCCACATGGAAAATAGGAGCTTTGTTAGTGTGTGTGGGTGCTACCACTGAAAGAGATTAATATGCTCTTAAGTCAGCATGTACAGAACACTCCAGTACACATCTGGTAAAATCTTGTTTTTACAAGACTTGCCTCTTGTGAGTTGGATTCTGCGAGGAGCTTTTCCAGGCATGCAGTTGTATTGCTGCTGCAGTCCTGGTGCAGACAGCAGCTCCTCTTCTGCAGTGGAGGAGATGGTTGCTGTCAGAAGCAGTCATTGCAAAATCCTGCATGCAGCTAGATGTTTGAGTTATTCGTAATACCTCGTTATGTGGGGAGGGGAAAAACTTGACCTGTTAGTACAGATATGGGAGAATAACCTTGGGCAAGGTCAAAATGAGACTGGAGTAGTGTCTTGGCAGAAAAATATTAAGCTTGGTTATCTTGTTCTGCCTGTTCTGTAAATCAGTTGATGATGAAAGGGAAAATGTCCTCTAGGCAGAAGTACAGGAAACATTTGGGGTTTTTTATTATTGAGATAGCTGTTGGCGTATGGTAAGTACACTTGTAGATAACAGTATTGTAACTTTATCTTAATGATTTATTCTTACTTTTTGCTCTCCAAATTATCAGTAACAGTGTCTCCAGTTATGTAGCATAAAGATACAGACTATGAAGACCAAAGTCTAGCTTATATTGTACATAACTTTACACTGTTGCCTTTTGGACCTGGTGTTTTTTTCCACCATTTTAAGAAATCTGGCAAGCTTCCCTCTGATGCAGCTGCTCACACTTCTTTTGTAGCTCAGTTATACTCTGTCTGCTGTGTTTTCATAAAAGCTTTCCTGAAAACCGAGTGCTGTGTTGCACAACCAGAAGTCAAAACGATGTTAAGGTCCAGGAACTATCTCAAGACTTTTTAAGACACCTCTAACCAAAGACCTTCCTCTGTCACAGAAACACAGGCAGACAGCTGTTTATTAGTGTAATCCCTTCATGGTCATGCTATTTCAGTCTTGTCTTTGACCACAAGGTTATTTGCCAGCCTCTTGTTTTCCACAGGAGCTGATTTGACTCTCTTATATAGTTGTGTTGTCTTGGGGCTGAATTCCTCTTGGTGTTAAACAGATTGACAGAAGAGTCTCTGACCAGTGAGGGACTGACTTCTGTCTTCAGTGTCTTGAATTTGTGTTTCCAATTCTAAGCTGAGAAGCTGAAGCATGATAGTGGAATCAGAATGACCAAGGTCTTATGAAGTGGTTTCAGATGTCATTTTCCACAAGCTGTTCTGTAGCTGCAGACCCTTTATTTAATCTCTGTAGCACTTCCTCATCTCTAAGAGGTGAATAATGCTTCTTTACTTTTGAGGCAAGCCTGTTAATGGTTGTGAGCTCACTTTATCACAGATCACATGGGTTGATGAGTTCCAGATTTTGTTCACCAGAGGCCCTCAGAGCCCCCTTGTGATTGTGGAATTTGCCTTTGAGTGTCTTCTCCTTCAAACACATTCTGTACTCCATTAATCAGGACTAGATTTTTTGTTTAAGTGGAGGATTTCTAGCTGAATTCTAAGTGCTGTGTCCTCTAATTTAGAGTACTTAGGATGTAAGATAGGAACCAATACACCTCATCTTCATTGGTGTTCCTGAAACAAGTGGTTTTGATCTTAAACTGATGTTATTGGTAATGCATATGAAAGATTTAATCTCAACATATCTTGAATTGGGATGAACCCTGTATTTTGTGGTTTTGAGTAAGGGAAGAAAAAAAATTTGTTCTAGCATTGTAATGTGAGCTAGCTTGGGGTGTACATTTTTCCAGAGTGCATTAATAAAAATACATGTAATGTAGCCTCAAACAGGCAAGAGAACACAGCTGGCAAAATGTTGTGCTTTATTTCCATGGATGTTACCTACTGTATTCCTTTGCCATGTGTTTTTGGCTGATTGCAAGAACAATGCAGTGGAATTGTTTTAATTTCCATGGGACAGGTTTACTCTGTTAAACATATTTCTCATGGTTGATTACTAGCCTTCAGGAATCAAGAAAAAAATGATCAAGTGAGTGGATATGTCAGGTTTTTTCAGTGGCTTGTAGAAAAATACTAGAAGGCCATTTCCACCACAAAGTCAGATTAAAAAATAAACTGAGGATTATAATTCTAATTTGTTTTTAATGGATTAACATTTGATAGGGTGGCTTTATTTCTAGGCTGAAATATTTTGTGGGTATTTTATGTTTTTTTTTAAGAAATACAGCAGTAACCTTTAGTGACTTTTAGTTCAGGTAGTGGGCCTGCTACTCTGTATAAGGAATAACTGACTCCATTTGCATCATTTTCCCTCTTGTTATTTTGAGTAAAAAGACTTTTTCTTTCCCTTATGAATTCAAAAGACAAGCAGGCACCTGATGAGGCAGTCGTCCGAATAAAAACATTATTCCGTAGAAATACTAATGTAACTTTAGGGTGAGATACTGAATTCAGAGGATCATAGTTTGGTAGGCTTGCTAGGTAGAAGGACAGTATGTTGTTTGGTTTTTTTTTTTCTCACATTGAGTTGAAGTGTTTGGGCTTACAAAGTGGTCAGGATAAACATTTGACTTTAAAATGAATGGTTTGTTTTGTAAAGGTATTACAGGGTATATATTTCCTGAGCAATTAATTTAAATATATAAAATATATTATGGAGGCAGTTTGTTTTATTAACACTTTTTTTCATTCTCAGTATGTTTCCCCTTTGCTAGGGAATTGCTTTGAGTCATCTTGTACATGGGACTCCCAACATGGGAAGAATTCCTTGGTAGAGTGTTGACAGTCATACACTGCTTTCAATCCTCATCTTGTTCCCTGGTCTTGGTGACATGGAAAATAATCAAAAGTGAGGTCTTGCTTTTTGGGGTACCTCAGAGAGCTGGTGGCACCAACGTAAAGGGGCAGGGGTTAGCAAAGAGAGGTTTGTACTAAAGAAACCATTATGGTTTAGGTCCAGTAGGGACCAACCAGACATCTGCTCAATCACCCCACTGTGGGAGAAGGAGGAGGAAATTCACCTAAAGGCTGAAGGACAGGGAGGTTTTCAGTAATGGGCAAAACCAGATGGACTCAACTTAAGAAAAAAAAGTAATTTAATCTACGAGGAAAAAGAGAACACACAACCAGATTTTAACACCTTCCCCGTACCCCTCCCTTCCTCCTGAGCCCAAATGGCTTCAGTGCCACCTCCCCTCAGGGCACAGGGGACAGGCAGGGGGTGTTCAGGGTCAGTTCCCCACACGGTGTTTCTGCTGCTCCTTCCTCCTCAGGGGAGGACTCCTCAAGTTCTTCCCCTGCTCCAACACAGGAGAGTCCTTCAGGAACCCCTGGGACCTGAGTCCCTCCCATGGGGTGCAGTCCCTCAGGAACTGTTCCAGCCCGGGCTGTCTGCAGAGTCACGGCTGCTTCAGGAACAGTTGCCTCCTCTGACACGGGCTCCTCCATGGCTGCAGAGCCACACCTGACCCTCTCCTTGATCACACACAGGCTGCAGCTTCACCTCTACCCACCTGTGACACTTCAGGGGCTGCAAATCCACATTTACCCCACCATGGTCCTTCAGGGACTGTTCCACCTTGCTCCTCTGTAGATTGCAGGGTCACAGCTGCCATCTCACCATGGGCTGCAGGGAAACCTCTGCATGGGCACCTTTCCCCCTCCTTCCTCACTGACCTTGGGGTCTTGGCTCTGGCATTGCTCTGCACCTCTCTGCACCTCTCTGCACCTCTCTGCACCTCTCTGCACCTCTCTGCACCTCTCTGCACCTCTCTGCACCTCTCTGCACCTCTCTGCACCTCTCTGCTCCTCTCTGCTCCTCTCTGCTCCTCTCTGCTCCTCTCTGCCTCCCCTCTCCTGGTTGTCAGCTTGGATTTATGAAGTGAACATCATGCCTGGCCAACCTGTTAGCCTTCTGTGATGCAATCACTAGCTTGGTGGACAAGGGCACAGTTTATTTTCACTTCAGCAAGGTTTTCATCACTGTCTGTTGTAACATCGTTGTAGACAAACTAATGAAATGTGGACTAGATAAGTGAGCAGCGAGGTGGACTAAAAACTTGATGTGGTGCTGAGGGCTAAGCGTTGTGATTAGTGACACAAATCTAGCTGAATGCTGGACACCAGTGGTGTGCCCCAGGAGTAGGTACTGGTGCCAGTATTACTTAACATCTTTATTAACAATCTGGAAGATAAAAGAGCATGCACCCTCAGCAAGTTTTGCAGATGATACAGAACCTGGAGAGGCTGCTACATCACGTAGTTGTGTTGCTGTCAGCAAGGGGAAATGCTGTATTTCTGAGGAAGAGTTAAGTGCAGACACCAGTACGTGCTGGGGTCTGTCCACCTGGAAAACAGTATGTCAGAAAAAGACCTAGAAGAGGTCCTGGAGGGCATTAAATTTATCATAAACCACCAGTGAGCCCTTGTGGCAAATGTGGCACCCTGGGCTTACATCATGCTGAGAATGACCATCAGGTAGACAGAGGTGCTCAGTACTGGTGAGACACTGGATTGCTGCATCTGGTTTTGGGTTCCTCAGTACAAGAGAGACACGAGCTTACTGGAGAGAGTCCAGTGCAGGGCCAGAAAAGTGTTGAAGAGACTTTGGTCATCTGTCATTCCAGGAGAGATTGAGAGAATGGGGACTGTTGAGCCTAGAGAAGGTTCAGGAGGCATCTTACTCACAGGGGAGGAATTAAGAAGGTGGAGTAAAACTTCTAATTTTTTCCCTGTGAAAGACTTGTGGGCACAGTACAGAATGTCCATTTAAACACAAGAAATAAAAAAAAAATAGTTTACAGTGAAGATGGTCAAACACTGGCATAGTGGAGAGGTTGTGGAGGCTCCATTCTTGGAGACATTCAGTACCTGACTGAACACTTGCTTCTGAGCAACCTGCCTTAATTGACCCTGTTCTGAACAAGAGAGGTCCAGGTAGGTAATCTCCAGAGATCCTTACCAGCCTCAGCTCTTTCACCATTCTGTAAGAATTGCTCTTTCCCTGATGGATTGTTTATGCATGGAGAGGAACTCCTGTTAAAAACCTGTGGTTAAATTTCCTCCAAGAGAACAGGTATTCTAGGTGGGAGAGGGTGTGTTTGAACTATGGCACTGCTGCATGCTCTGCAGCCAGTGAGGTGTTGAATCTTCTTCCTTTGGGGATTGTTGAATGTTTCTCATGGATGGGCTTATCCATGTTGTCTTTGCCAATGGTTAATTGCACACTGCTTCCATGTATAGAATTGCTTTTGCATCCTGACCTTCTATAGCAAAGCTGCTGAAGAGTAATTCCCAACTTCAGCAGTTACAGGGGGAAATATTTTGTTTGTAATTTAGTGAACAGCAATGTCTGAAAGTTGAAATCTGAGAAGGAAAGTGGCTATGGACTTTTATGTGCCAACACTTAAATGTGGAACATTGGTGCTGATTTAAGAAGTTTCATGAATAAATATTCTGAAAAACTTCAGAAGTGCCTTATTTGGTTGATACTTAGTGTGTTTTTGCGTGTGTTATACTTAGATACTTGATACTTGAATGTTAGCTACTTGCATATTTTTGTAAATTTCCTTTGCTTATCTGTGTTCAGTGGTTCTCTTTTCTCTCTTGTGATGTTATAATAATAAAAATTTTGCATGTAAATGGAGGAGATACAGTGTACATGCTTCATGCTGGGTTTTTTTCATGGTGTTGATAGAATTTCACGTGCCAGACACAAAGTAATGTGATGCAATATTTCACTCAGTGTTTTAAAATAAAACTCAGCAACAACTGATGGTCAGAATTAAAGCTTGCTGAGTGATTGGGAATGAGATGCTGACTCTACTCAAGTGCCAAATTCTGATCAGGAGGTGGACATAGGAGTGAAGATGTGCAGATTCTGGTGTGTCCTGACCTCCCTTCACCACCCGTGCCTGGAGTCTGATGAGGAGAAAATGCTCAGCACTAATCAGAGGCTGAAAAATTCACGGTGTAGATGTAAATTGTTGTTCATTCCTTTGGGTTTCTGTGGTCTCTGCTGTTAAATCATGTCAGAACAGAGGAGACCACAAAAACCCAAGGTTGTAATCAGTGATGTAATTTTAAGGCAGGATATCTTGTGAAATGCCACGTCCACTTGTGGCCTTAGAGACAGTGAAACGGGGGCCATGTGGTACTGACCTTAGACTTGGCTATGCCTTTTCCCTTTGATAAAAATATGTAAGTGGTGATAGCAAGTTCCAGGCAATTTCTTGAAAACTGATACAGCATGTTATTTCGACCTCCCCTCCCCCCTCTGGTTTAAAGAGAGAAAAAAAATATTATCCTTACCATACAAGGTGGTTTTAATTTATTTTTCTTTTTAAAGGTACTTCATCAGTCCTCTAAAACTCATACTGACTTATCATTAAATTATTCCTCTACAGGGTGTGATAGGTGTACAGTTGGTGGTTACCATGGTAATGGCTAGTGTCATACAGAAGATCATACCTCACTATTCTCTTGCTCGTTGGCTTCTCTGTAGTGGCAGGTAAGATGAGAAACAGTTGCTATACTGTGTGTGAATATGGTAATAAAATTATGCATTAGAGTAGTATCAGCAAAACATACTAATTTAGGTTATTTTCTTGAAAAACACACTGGTGTTCTTAAATTTATTACCGTAGCACTGTGACACCTGACTTAAAGGCTCAATGTCTGAAGATAGTGTTGCTGTAAAAGAACAAGACTGTTTGTTGCTATTGTATCAGCTATAAAGTTATATGTTGTCCAGCTCTAACCTGATTAAAGCCACAAGCTGCATACTTTTAAATATAAGAGACTGAATCACTGAAAGTTTTTTTTTCCCTCTACTTTGTTTCAGTTCTTGATAATCCACTTGCTGATTAGCCTTGAATATAAGAGTGCTTAGTTTTTTTATTAGTTTTTTTTAGTATTTCATAGGACTGGATTAATATAAATTTCAATGCACTACCTCCTCGTAACAATAGATCAAACAAACATAATGAGTTGCAAGGGGAGCATTTCCTTTGTAGCTGTATCCACAATAATCACGCAAACCAGCAGCTGTTTTGAATATAAATCAGTATCTTAAGTATTAAAAGAATCATGGGCACTGTGTTTTTACATTTGGGAAGAAAAAAAAACTTTGTGTGGTTACAAGGCAGAGTGCTGTCTTTTGTACTTGTTAAAATTTTGAGAGTACCAAATCTCTACTCTGATTCCTGAAGGAGTAGCTTTGCATAATGAGGTGCTCCATAGGAATCTTAACCAGTCCTGTTTGTTTTGCCATTGCCTTTTCCCTCTGTATCTCAGAATCACATCATTTTGATGTTTTCCCATCTTGTCACCCAAAGAGCTGGTAATGAAAAATGACCTTAAATGTTGTTTTGATAGGTGTTAGGTATCTGTTGGTTAGGTATAATGGAAAACTGTAATTGCCACGTGAATAACAGGAATCATATTTTTAATTTATCTCTGAAGTTTTGTTGTTGACAACATCTGTAAGGTGCCACTTTTCTGTGCTCTAAAAAGATTATTACATTAATGAATATGAAATTACATACCACTGTATGTAACATTGGTGTGCAACTACCATTGTGTTTTTATCAGCAATTATTCAAATAAAATTTTCTATTTTTTTGTCCCATTTAAGATTTACTTAAATTTTAATAAAAAAAATTAAATATTTAATTGCTCTTTTTCAAGATTTGCCAAATATTATGCCCATGTTCTTTGTTCTTGTGAAGTTCTCACTTTCTCTATCCTTGTTCTAAGGCATGCCTTATGCCAGACATAGGGTGAGGTTTGCTGTTCAAATGTTTCCCATAATCCATTCCTCCTTTTATCTTTGCACACCTGCAAATTGATAAATACATAAAGAAGGATTTCTGCACTTGAGCTGATGGAATTCTGTTCCCACTGGAGTCAAGGGGAGTCTTATTACTGCCTTTCATGTTAGTAGCCTTAAAAATCTCATTGTTGCTTTTCACAGTTCTATTTATCTTGTAACTGTTTCATTGCATAGTAATTTCAGTCATTGTGAATAACCTCCTGAATACAAGAATTATGTTAAGAGTCAGAAATAATTCTGTATTCCAGAAATAAAAATAAGTCAGAAGCTTCACTGCAACAAGAATTTTAATAACAGGAAATAAAAATAAAAAAAAGTCTTCTAAGTTTGGCTCACAAATAGTCTTCTGTGTTAACCTTTTTTCCTTTGTCTTTTTCCAACTGTGTTTTCCTTGACATACCTGTGTGGGTGAAGGTTTTTTTACACACATAAGGGGTAGGCACAGGCAGGCCCACTCTTAACCAGTCCACTTTCCTGGGGAGAGCTACTGCCTGCTCATACTTTCCTTTGTCAGTTTACTTCAGCATACTTGATAGTTCTTTCTTCCCAAAACTTTTTTTTAATTCTTTCTTTGTTTTTTTTTAAAGTTTTTTTATTTTATTTAAAGTTACTTGGCATGTCTTTCTTCCAAAGTGTTGGGGGGGATTTTCTAAGCAAGATAGTCTGGGATGTATACAGAGCCCTTTCCAGATGGAAGGCAGGATAAACATGTTACCAAGCAAGCCACCAACTCCTAAGTGACCAGTTGATTCCAACTGTGCCTTTATGTGCACACTCACAATCCATTAAAAGGAAACAGACCCTTCAAAATTTAGCATTGTTAGAACAGGTAGACATAAGGTTTAGTCATTTACAGAATGAACAGCTATCATTGCATATTGAGAAACTATTTGCTTAAATTTGTAAAGAAACACAGATTTTTTTCAATAAATGTTATTTTTTCAGAGTTTGAACAGAATTTGAATATTTTTAATTATTGAAGTCAGTCATCTGCATTGTATCTGCATAGGCCTTCACATTTTTTAACTAGTAAAACATTTTCTACCAAAATTCTGGCTTTAAGTTGCTCAGTTGTGTTCTGCTTTCAGTTCACCTCAGGAAGACAGGAGAAAATGGAAGGTTTTTGTGCATTCATTAATGACCTTCATTCAGATTAACTGGGGCATATCTTTGCTGCTGTTGCCATTCAGACTAACTTGGAAATGTCAAAGCCACAGAGGTATCAGTTGTGGGAGCTCAGTTTTAAATACATATAAGCTATAGCAGATACAAAATACCATTTAAGCTCTGCCTTTATGAAAATATTTTGTCTCTTGGCTTTGAGATTTTAAATGCAAGTTGCATAAGGTTTATTAACTAAAAAGTCCCCAGATTCTGGTATCCAATTAATTGTATCTATGAATCAGTTGCAACATATTCTTTTACTCTTTTATTGTCATTAATTGCAATTTGTGGTCTATGTGTTAGTATGAACAAGAATTATGTCCTGTTGTAATAGGTACAATTTCTCCCATCTGTGCAGAAAAGCTTGTGAAAAGTTAGCTTCCAACATAGGTGGTTTTCATCATTACTGAACTACTTCTGGCACTTTCAGATCTGGGAGATGATGAATGATGAATTAGAAGACTATTCCTCAAGTTTTATTCACGTCCTGTAGCTTGTATTTAAGATAGAAAGAAGTTAGGTTCTCAATTGTAGTTTGTCTTCTCAGATGAAAAGGTAGATGCTCTGATTATCTGTGTGATTCTCAGTCTTAACAAATATCTTTATGTGCAAAGTTTTCAGAAAATTGCAAAACCAGCAATTTTTTTTCACCTGGGACCAAATGATAAAAAGAAATTAATGAAACAATTTTCACTTTTACTGATGCCTCAAAAAAACCCCCAGAAACACAATTCACCCCCTTTTCTCCTCCTCAGAACTCCATGTTTAATGCAGTCTGTAGTAGCTGCCATTTTCAGTTTTTGAACTGCTCATGAATTACTCCAAGGGAAATTTGCAGTGTGAAACGGTTCAAATCTCTGAGACGTTTTATTGGTTGGTGCTAAAGTTCTTTTTTCTCTTGAAGAAATCCCATCATCAGCTGATTCTTTAGCCCAGCAGTACCTACAAACACAGGTTTTTGGAACCCCCCTGTTAACCAGATTGTTTTTAGAATCATTGAATGGTTTGGGTTGGAAGGGACCTTAAAGATTATCAAGATCCAACATGGGCAGGGATACCTCCCACCAGATCAGGTTGCACAAAGCCTCACCCAACCTGGCCTTAGACCCTTCCAGGGAAGGGGTATCAACAACCTTCCTAGGCAACCTATTTCAGTATCTTACCACCCTCATGGTGAAGATTCTTTTCCTAATATCTAACCTAAATCTACCCTCCCTCCTTTTGGAAACATAACTTCTCCTTTCACTGCTTTCTTTGCGACTCACCCTAGCTTGAGTCCCTGAGCATTCTGCAACTGCCTGTTTAATGCTTCATTAAACCAAAATTTAAATTGCCAGAAATGGGAGCTTTTCTTGTGTTGTATTTTTGCTGCACCATTTTCCAGAGCATGTCAGGTAGGAAGGGACTTCCAGGATCATCTTTCCACCTGTTTTTGTTCATTCCCTCTTCCCTCACCTTAGCCAGGTTTCGTGTAGTGTCAAGGGCAGTACCAGGACAGAGGGGTCTGTTAAGCTCTGCCAGAAGACTCTATATTTACTGACAGACACCTTTCATTACAGTCTTACCTATTCTTTCTTGTGGTCTTTATCCAGTGTGCCTTGCAGCACATGTACACAGATAAAGTGTCCTTGGCACTGTCTGGAAAAAAAAAGATGAATAGATGAATAGTATTGCTTCTCCTGGCTGCTTGCATTAAGGACTCTTTCTGCTTTTAACACGGGTCTTGTAGCACTGAGCCTTCTGCAGTATTTATTGCGTAGACAATGCTCCATGAAGAATGATAACATTTTTTTGTATTAACATAAAAGGCCAAATTTTGTGAATATTAAAGATGGGTGGACCAGACTTCCCCTTGGGACAGAAGCCTTCCCAAAACAGACCTGGGTATCAAGTCTTATCAAGTTATTGAAGTCTTATTGAAGTTATTTGAGTCTGATGATTATTTTCAAGATTTACCCTCTCTAGTTCTGAAATTGGAAGTTACATGACCTCTAAATCATCATTGTAGAATTCACTGGTCCTGCTTTATGAGGTTTTCTTAACATGAGAAGCACTGATAGCTGTGGGTTCCATTATCATATCTAATTATTTCCTTGTGTTTATCTGTGTCACCAATTAGTGGCCTCCTAATCTGGAAAAGGTACTTAATATATAAATACATAAATACATATATATATGTCTAGTAATACGTATAATAAATAACTACATAAATACAGATAAATTTTCTGAGTCTGTTCTCTTTTATACCTGGGCTCCTCTGCCTCAGCTTTTCAGCATAGAGGTCAGAGTGACCTCCTTCTTGCATCTGGACAACAATGCTCCTGTGCTGAATGTGGAAAAGATCTTGTTTCTGCCAGATTTCTGAAATGTTTAGAGAATAACATAAAATGTAGTGCCCTAGAGACTTATCCATCTTTGTTTTTTTTATTCAGAAATTTCTTGGCACTTGCCTTTTACATAAATGAGCAATTGATGGTGCATTGGCTGGTGGAAGTGGAAAAACTTGAAGCTGAGCTACATGTAAATTAGTGATTTTTTTTTTTTTTTTTCAGTAGAAGTTATAATGGGAGTTGAAAATACCACAGAGGAGGTGCTTAGGAAAAGAATATTGATGTTAGGTGTAGTCTGCCTAAGATGTTTTATTTATCTCTGTTGATCTTCTGAAGGTTTTTATTAGTTTACTCCTCAGTCTTGTCCAGGTCTTCCTGCAGGGTGGCGCTCCCTTCAAAAGTTTTAGCAATTTCATTGCTGAAGTGTGGCAAGTGACCAGTGTTTTAATATGCATATAGGTTTATATTGATGGGCAGGTTTTTTTAAAAAAAACGACCAAGACACTAATACTGAGATTGTTTTCCTTGATATTTTGTTTTGTTTAGTTTAAGGTGGTATCAGCATCCTACTGAAGATGAACTACGGATTCTTGCAGGGAAACAAAGAGGGAAGAGCAAAAAAGATAGGTAAGGACTTGTTATAATATATAACAATTTACAATACCTTTGCCCACCAACCTTTATTTTTGTGTGAATTAGAAACTGTTATTGCATATGAGTGTCCTGCTTGCATTAAATGTCACAGCTCTGTATCATACTGTGTTCTTCCAATTTAAGAGAGGTGAATGTGACCAAGTTGTGTAGAACTGGTTAATTTATGGTTCACAAAACTGGTCTGAAGTTGCTAGTTTGGTGTCAAGGAAGTTTTTTTGTGTGAATGTATTCATTTGGGTGAAAAACTGAGGAAAGCAAATCTATAGGATTGGAGCTTTTAATTTTGAAGCAAGTGAAGAAAGATTTGAATCTATTAGTTCAATGTAGGATTACTAATGAGTCCCCACTCTTACTCAGCTGTGGAAAAAAAAATGTGCTTCTAGGATGTATAAGGTGAGATATTTCTAGTAGAAGACATAGGGCAATATTAATCCTCTTGGACAAGGCACCAGTGTAAAACTTTATCTGGATTACTATGTGCAGTTCTGATCATTCCTGGTCAGGAAAAATGGATTTGTACATGAACAGATGAACAGAGGGCATCTAGGATCACCCAGGAAACAAAGTCTGTCTTAAAAGAGGGGACTAAAAGAGCTTGTCTTGTTTAACCTAGCAAAAAGGTGACTGAGAGGGAGGGGATAGCTGTCTGTCAGCTTAATGTGGAACATTAATGTGGAATGTTCTGGAACAGCCTTCCTGAGGTAAAACTGTGGCAAGAACCAAGAACTGCTGTGTTGATTCAAGACTGGTGAACTGACTGTGTTTGAAACACAGTCTTTCCTTGACTTTCTTTTTGATGACATAGGAGCTTTCCTGTAATACTTTTTCTTTATTCCAGTATGGACTCGTAGTATCCACGAACTGGTTTCCCCCATCTTTTGTAGTTCTCAGGGTATATGGTTAGCAACCTTGCTTGCTACACTTTGAGGTAAAAAAGTTGTTATTCCTTTAATACTTAGTAGGTTTTTTTTGTTACATGCTTGTTGCAATAGTCTTTAAAATTCAGAACCTCATTTTATGTGGCAGTTCTCTATAACAGAGTGAGGCAAAATGATTTTAAGTAGCACTACAACTTAAAACTGTCTAACTAATAACAATTGTTCATATGTGAAATTAAATACATATCTGTAAGTCCACCCATAGCTGTCTGAAACAGAAAACCACAACCTCATTATGAAATAATAATTGTCTGTTGCTTTTAATGGGCTCTCCTCAGTCTTGCCAGATTTTTTCCATCTAAAACGTGTTGTCACTTTCACCAGAACAATTACATGCACTCAGCTGAGTGAAAGAATTCCATCTTAGTGTATACTGACACAAAAACTTACATTTTGTAATATTTGGAAAATTTCCTGTGAAATTTAGTAGGAACCTGTATCACATGTCTGCCATGTATTTGTTAAGTCCTTTTTTAGTTACTGAACTTCTCTGTTTAAAGTTTCAAATGTGATGCTGTGTTTTCATGTCTACACAGCCAAATATTATTGATGTGATTTAGTTACTATAATGGTGTAGTTTTCTTGCTGAATTAACATGTCACTAGGAGCATGCAGCTGTAATAGCTGTAGGTAGTTGTTTGCATTAGGGTAAATGTTAATCACTGGGTATATGGAGCATCCAAGAAACCAGGGTGGTAATTGTCAAAGCTTAAATGATTCCTTTGCTTTGTTGTTGTAACAGAAGAATGAATAATAACACTTTTTAGTCAAAAATACCTCGTGTTCTCTAAAGAAGTGGCTGTTGTTGGAGAAGAAATACAAAGTAGGAGTTGTTCCTGTTGAGTTGGTCTGGATGTACCTTCTGAGTCTGCACAAAATGGAATGCACTGCTCCTGTGAGCCAAGGAGATACGAAACAGATGGTGTAGGGGAATTAAAGAGGAATTAAAGATGTGTCTATTTGATTGTTCCTGTGTCTCTTCTAGATGAAGGGTTTGCTTTGTCAAGCCTATAGTCTTGCAAAATGTAGTAGCTGCTGATAAACAAATGCTTTTTCCAGTATGAAGTAATTATAAGGAGATCTAAGGAGCTTGCTTGAAAATGAGCTTTAGGGTCAACTTGTCCATTTTATTCAAAGCATATTAAAATTCAGTATATTATGCTGTACTTTGTAAGAGCACATGAATATTAGGCAGATTTTCTAGTTCAGAATGTCCTGTGCCGCATTAAATCGTTGGGCTAATGAAAAGGTCCAAAGTTACTATGAATTACTTTGAATTAAAGCTGTCAATGGTCATGGGTGTATTTTCATTCTGTCTCATGGATTATGTATGCCTTGGCATAAATGAAGTGTAGGAACACCAAATGTTGTTTAGCTGAAATGGTCTCAGGTATCAAAATGGTCTCATACCATACAAGATGATGGTACTTGTGGCTGTACCCAGTAGGAAAACGTGAAGGACTGGGGTCTGGGAAGCACAAAGAAGTTTGCAAGCACTCAAGAAGTGACTGAGTAGTACTGGGGACTTCTTTAGGCTTGAGCACCTGATATTTTTTTATTTAGTAATGGTTTAGATTCCTACCTTCACTTTAAGTTTGTCCATTAAAATCTGTGTGCTTTGGGTGATGCTAAGAATTAGTATCTCCTGAAAAAAATTAAAGATTAATTGTGCTTGTATTCTCATCCTGCAAATTAGCCAAGACAATGTCATTCCTTAAAAATAAGTTCATGATTTATTGAATTTCTTTTTAATACTTATGTCCCAACAACTTATCTTCCTTTGGAAAATCCACCTGTCCATTCTAATTTAAAAAGTGCTATCCTACAGTCTAGCAGAGTTTACTGTTTCCTTCTAGCTATTTAGGGGTTTAGGTTTGATTTTTTTTTTCTTTCTTTTTTTCCCTAACCTAAAGAAACATTTTCTGATCTCCTTTGATAACTGAATAATGATGAAGTAAGATTTACTCCATTTAGTAATGGCAATCTCTCAGCCCAGTTTCATCTGACAGGTTCTTGTGAGAGAATCCTGTTTTCTTCCATTTGTTTTCAGGAAAGTGGAGATTGTGATTGGGTGTAGCTTCAGAGCTACAAATGAAAATGAGCTTCCACTCTAAATATGTCATATTTTGTGGCCTTTAGATGTATCTTTGCTGTGAGAAATGATTCCTTCAAGATGTGTTCCTTCTAACCAACAATTAGGGAAGCAGTCTAACTACATCTTATACGTACGAGACAAATGTATTATTTATACTTTATTCCAAAGATGATTCAATAGAACTTGCAAAGGGATTGGTGGTGGCTAGAAGAAAGGTTTCCACACAAGGAGAAGAACCTTAAGGCTTTCTATTTAGGGAGCTGACAACCAGTATGTATCCATTGCTCACCAGAGGGTAGATAGGGAGTAGTAACCTCATTACTAGGTTATACAAGGAGGTACCAAGTGATGTTAGAGTAGATTTAAAGACATCTTGATTTGGGACATACATTGTGGAACTTGGTTCCATGAGAGACAACACAGCTCAACAAATTTCAGACTGATTTCAGAAGGGATAAAGCAAATTCTCATAGGTTTTGAAAAACTCTGGTTTTGGAAGATGCAGTCCTTGGTTCAGACTATCCTCAGGCTGCTTAATTCAGGACATCAGGAGGGGTTCATCAGTGTGAGGATCAGCCCTCAGTCACCTTACAAGTTGTCACCTGTATGATAGGAGCAAATGAGCCTTGATGCTCCTTGATGTTTTATCGTGAGGTAATTTCTGTCTCCTTAAAGACATCAGGATGGATCATTCCTTTTGAAGTTGTATTGGACCTCCAGGACTGCTATCAATACTGCTATAAATGGTTTTATTATTGTTTTCATAACCAGGGTATCAATGGAAACAAGTAAATTTTAAATTTTAAAATTAATTTTCAATTTTAAATTTAAGTCTGTTGAAATAAGGGTATTCCCACACATATCTTTTCTGAATGGAAAACTATCTCTGATCTCTCTTTGAGGTCCAGTAGGATGGATCTTTGAGGTTCTAGGTTGATCCAGCCTGTGTTATGTATTTGCTATTCATCCACTTGTGACATGAAGACCTAATGCTTTTTTAGGAAATTTGCTTTTTTTTTTTAAATTATTTTTGTCCATATCACGTGTCTTCTAAGGTAGGTTACTGCTTGCTGTTATTTCCAATGAATGTTTAATAAGTTAATACTGCTAAGTCTATCTGTCTTTTTTACTTAGTTTCAGTCCAGAAACTTCTAACATTCCTGCATCCTGGTCATCCACTTCAGCATCCTGGTCTAGGGCTCAGTTAAAAAGTCTCAGATGACTTTGATATTCTTCAGGGTATCTGTAGGGTGTGGCATGGTGGATATATTCTACTTTGTAGCTGTCTTTGCATTGCTAAACTTTGAGACTGGGAACTTACTTGTAGCTCCCTAAACAGAGAAAATCAGTGGGCTGAAGTCCCACTGGGTCTTTCCCAAATACTTGCTCAGGTGGCAACATATGAAAGCCATTTAAATCCAAACTACACTGCTGTGGCAGAGCCTTGCAAGGTAAAGCTAGGAAACATTGACATACTTTGTTGTTTTTCAAGATTTGAAGTTGAATTCATGCTTTTAGCTATCTAGATAAAATAGTGGTATGCATTTTACATTGGCAGAAAAGTGATATGCACTTTTTCTTAAAAAAAGTGTTTATTTTCCAATAATGCGTTATAACATGTATTTGTATTATCTGTTATTTATTTTTACAGAAAATACAATGGTCATATTGAAAACAAACCCCTAACCATTCCAAAAGACATTGATCTTCATCTGGAAACAAAATCTGTGACTGAAAGGGACACTATTGGTAAGAATAAGTAGATGCAGACAATAGGATGTTATTTCAAATCTATCCATATTCTTTCTATAAAGTATTTGTTTGAAATGAATGCTGGAATATATATTTTTTTATAGACAATGAATTAATGGAACTACAACTGATAATAAATACAAGTGGGAGGGCAAGGGCTAACTCTTCTTTGTTGTACTATGAGTGACATCTTAATAGCAATTAGACAAAAGTAACATTAAAGTAAGTGAAGTAACATAAAGTAAGTGAAATCTACATAAAGTACCTCTATTGTTACATCAGGCATTCGTAGCAATGTAAGGCAACACTTAAAAGATCACGTCATAGTCTATTTCAAATAAAGATCATAGCTTTGTACAAGGAAGTGACAAGTGGCAGATATTATTGAAGCACTTTCTGCTTGTTAAAAGTAGGAAATGTGCTGTAGCATTTTGAAATACAGACCTTTCAACAACACGTCTGAATCGCTGAGGTCAAATGCTTGGAAACCAAAAGTGGCAGTACAGAAACAAGCAGCATTAAAGTGTTTTGGAAGTTGCTATGTTTTTAAATGGTAATCTTTTAGTCATAGGCAGTTGTTCTGTTAAAGAAAACTCATTTATGGGTATTTAGTTATGTGTGATGCGTGTTTTCTTCCTGTGTATGTTTTTATATACGTGGGTTCTATGCATAAAGAGGAAGCATAGTGCTATGCAGGAGATTTCCTAAATTATCAGAGACAGTGTTTAAAATACACAGAAATGCAGAGCTTTTAAAATCTGGCACATAATTAAAGCACTCACAAGTTTCCATTAGTGTTATTTGCTTGAAATTAGAGAGATTTAACTGTTTCCTTGAGTATTCATAAATACAGAGTGGAGGGTTTAACTGTCTTTAAAAAGCATACAATCTTGTATTGAATCTAACCATTATTTAAAAATAAGTTTAGGGTCTGGGTTTGGGCTGTTTCATGTGTTTGAAATCAGGTAGTTTTTAGTCAACAGAAAATGCTCACTAATGTTTCGTGACTTTTAAAATTGTAGGTGTAAGGAAAGTGTTGGGGAGGGACTGCCTGCACTTTGTTGTCATAAATTGTTTTTATGCAATTCCCAGCACCTACAGGAGCTCCCTCTTTCACACCACTGAGCCTGCTTGCAATACAAAATGATGCCCAGAGTTTTTACAGTGAAATTTAGACTGATCTGTTTCTGTATAGGAAATATTAACAAAATAGGGAAGTCTAAACCATCAGTATCTTTGACACTTTTTTGTTTGTTTGTTTTAGGGAAAAAATGATTATAAATAGTATTTTAAATCTTTGCCAACAAGCTTTTAATCTTTGGCAGAGGGTGAAAAAACCTCTCACCTGGAGTTCCAGCTAGACTTTCCTAGAGAACCATTTTCTGTTGTGATGCTGAGATTTGATTTAAGTATGCTTTCTGAATTGAGGATTTTAATGTATAAAAGCTGAGATTATGTAATAGAGAAATTGTTTAGCTTTGTGAATTTGAGTAGTAGTCAAGTATCAAATAACAAGAAAGTAATGTTCAGGTTGGTAACTAAAAAATATGTGGCTTTTTTGCTGTTGTTGCTCTTCCTTTGGGTGGCGTGGTTCTACCTCGGCGTCAGCCAATTGAAAACGTTTTTTAATTGTCACTCCATTTTATATATGAAAGAACTGTATTAAAATGTCAAACCTTTAACATCTGCAAACTTGTGTTTTTCAGCACTGCATTATTTTCCGGAATATCAGTGGTTGGTGGATTTCACTGTTGCAGCCACAGTTGTGTACGTGGTGACTGAAGCCTACTACAGCCTTGTGAAGCCCTCACAGGAAATGAATATCAGTGTAGTCTGGTGTCTGCTTGTCTTGGCTTTTGCAGTGTATCCTTCTCTGTTGTTTTTTTTTAACTTGTTTTGGTTTTGTTTTGTTTTTTAATCAAACCACTCTTATCTGTTCCCAATATTTTGCATCATTCTGCAATTCACATAAAGCTTTCTGTTGTTGATTGGCTGGTTACACAAACATCTGGTAAAAGGGTCTTGTAAGCTAGTGCCATTGCTGGCTAATGTATATGCTGTACATGCTCTTTATATGCTGATATCAGTATCATGTAAACATTTATACCAGACTATTTATGGAAAAAATACGATTATATGAACATACAGTTAGTGCTTACCAATAGTATGTTGTGTATCTAGACTGATTGGGTTTTGCCCAGTTTGGCAGTCAGAGATAATTTCTGAAAGCTTTCATAGTTTTTTTGAGAAGCAATTTACTGCATTATTTTTGCTTTCAATATGTTTAATCTCATACTTCCTGAATGTAGTACAGTAATATTGTAAATGTACTGTAAAACAGTAAAATGTACTAATTTATTGCAAAGATAGATGCATTAATTTGTAACTTTAAAATGTGTTCAACACACTCTTACAAAGTTTACAGAAAATAAAACCTATAGGCAGTTGTAGAAGCTGAAGTGGAACGTTTTCAGAGCTTTATGAAAAAGTTGCATTCTCTGAAACTGAAGGAGGAAAAGCAGAGTATTTAGGAAATGCTTTCCACATACTAATCCAGACATACACTTTAGGGAAGAAAGTTGCTTTGTAAAGATGTGGTAAAGCAGGGGCATGGAATTAAGGGCCTGCAAGAGTGTTATGAGTAAATTGAGTTAGAAAATTAATTTAACATAAGAGTTATGGTAAATTGAGTTAGAAAATTAATTTAGGTAACTCCTCTGCTCCCTAACAGCTGACAGTCAGAAAGTGTTAAGTTAGGGTAGGTACAGGATTTGAATATTCAAAATGGACTCTTCATAAATGCTTGTGCTATAGCAGAGATTCTTACTATCTCTGGGATTTTTTGAGGGCTTTTTTTTGCATGCATGTGTTGGCAATAGCTTGTGGTATTATGTAAAAAACACTTGTTTTGGTTTTATTCAGCTAAAAGTTCTGAATATGCTTAATGCTTGTCTGTGCTTGGTAAATATTAAAATCTGTGCTGCCTTTACGGTAAGGGCATAAATCTTTTATTTTAAGTAGCCTGAAGTATAAAAGATAATCCAAATTTTTCCTTGTAATGAGTAAAAACTTGCTAGAAGGGGAAGTCAACTCACACTCTATAAAATAAAAAAGGACTGTTGGTAGCTTGCTTCCAGACCAGGTATTTCTCTTTCGATTTACCAGTGGATGGATCCAGAGTCCAAAAGGTTTTTTTTCTAGTCTGTGGGAAAGTTGGTGCTTGTCTCTTATAATGATGAAGTAGCTCTAATACAGTGAATATAACAGCTAGTACATAGCTTCACAGCCTTTGTTTTGTTTGAATTAAGTCAGGAATTCTAGTTTAGTCGTGGCAGGGGGAAAGAGAGAGAGAGGGGCAGCTACTGCTTAAAGGAATTGGAAAAGAAAGCCAACACCTTTGACTCCCATTTTGAGGATGAGGGGGAGGTTAATGGGAAAACAGGCTTCAGATACTAAAGCCACAACACTTCAGTTTATTGGTGGCAGCACCCTCTTTGCTTCATCTCCCAAATCTCAGCTGTAGCCAGCTTAAGTAATACCACAGTGATTGCCACTAGAGATGAAGCAGTTATGAATTACATATTGTACAAAAATCCACTGCAGTAATCCTTCCTTCCAGTATTATTTGAATACAGTTCTAATTAATGCTTTCATTTGGTCATCAATTCAGAGGAAAAACAAATCCAGTAATTAAAAAAGACTAAGTTGTCTGGCAAGTGCAAGCTTTCTGTCTTAATAGTGTGAAAATGCAAGTAGCTCTTAGCATCTTTTTTTTATTGTTTCTGTATCACCTGCTATTTTTATGTGCATTGAGCCTAAGCCAACGTTTCCAGTTTTATTCTAATCTGGGTGAAGCACCTGAGCTCTAATTGCACATTTAGACCTGGAGGACACAAACATTTCACTGCCTGTCAGAAGGATATAAGTGATATTTTCTCACCAGCCTTCCTACCTGACTAAAAGGGAAGATAAATCAGTATTAAGCATGAGATCACATGCTAGAAATTGAATTTTATTTAACAAGCTGTGAAGTTGCTGATTTTTGTATCTAAGCATGCATTGTCTAAGGCACAAAATGTTGTTTTGAGTTTTTGGTAGTAGGCATTATGCTTTAGAGAGGAAGTTCTTAGAGACTTCTATCAGTGTGTTGAGGTGAAAGAAGTTAAAGTCTAAAATTCATGTGGCACTTCTAAAAACCTACGCAAATTTGGAAAAGCCAGGAGAAGAATGGCCTGATGTGTATGACCATTTCTTTCTTTCAGAAAGCAATAACTTCTGGGAAATAATTGTATACAAGTATAGCTTTGTGTAATTACCTATCCAGTACTAGGTTGTTGAACGGTCATTGATTAGTTATACAAACAAAGGAAATGGTCAGAACTGGTTTTCTGCCAGCTTGTTCAACTTTTACTTTTTTTTTTTTTTTTTCCTGTGGCATTAAATCTTATTTTTATTGGAGGTTTCTGCAGAGAGTAGGTGATTTTGTAGAAATCCTTGTGAAGTCATTGCTTCCTAATACTGAGCAGGACTTGGTGTATTTACCTATGTGGTTCCTGGTCTCATGGGATGAAGTAGTGTGACCCTGTGGAGTCTGAGGGGATAGTAGCAGTACCAGAAAGCACAGGCTAAACTTTCTGTTAGGCTTAACATCTCCATAAATATGTTAACATAACTTCCTCTGGGCAGAACATGTTTTTGAGTGAAGAAAGATGAAGCTGTCAATGTAGTATGTCAAGAAGTAATTCTAAAACAGTTTTGTATTTTGATGATGGGTGTGGCATGTGAAGAGATGATAGTATTTGGCTGACAGAATGACCGAAAAGAAAGCTTAGGAGACGATGGAAGAGATAATTGGAATTTTTTTCAGCTGCGTCTTGCAAAAGCAGATATTTTCATTCCGTACAGTTACCCAGTATTTGTATTTTTTTCATATTTGTAGTGTAGATATTCAGAAAAAAAATCAGAAATTAATGTAGTCTATACAACAGTATTTTTACAGAAGTTTAAGTAGTACATAAATTCAGGATTTGAATTCCAGCACCAGAACATGTTTGCATTATGTTGATGGCAGTTGTGCTAAGAACAACTGAGATGGTGTTCAGTGTGTTTCATGTGCTGGAATGTTTGTGCAGCTACCTCTGAAAGATGCCACATACCCCTGGGAGGCTGTGTGGATGCTCAAGTGTCAGTTCACACTCAGTTCATCCATTGCAGGAATTCCTGTGTCTCACCCCTGTTCCACTGGACACACTACAGTGTGAACAACAACAACCTCACATTTGAGAGTGTGGGGAAATACTCCCAGGATAGAGAAATTCCTGATTGATTTTTTTTCTTCTTAAAAACAGAAAAGTAAATCACTGAATGGTTAGATAGGTTCAAGAAGACTCAGTGCTTCATAGAATGATAAAATCATGTTTCTTGGAGGCAGCATTTACAAGACCTGCTGTACCACCTGCTCAGTTATTAATATTTTTGAAAGGCTGCAGGATACAGTGTTAGTTGGTCCTGTCTCATGCACTCTCTTTTGGTATCTGAAGAGGAGTAACAAAAGGTCTTCGAAAACAAAGATGTTGAGCCTTTTTTTTCCATTTATTTGTTTTTTTAAACAGAATATTGGTAACAGCCTGTTGATTGTGAATTCTTAGCTTAAAAAATGAGCTGCACAGTGTTTCTTGCAAAAGTAATATTAGTGTTTGGGAAGACACATTGTGATGTCAGAGTGTTTTAATGACTTTTTTTTTTTAATTTCTCATTTACACTTTGTTGTAGATAGCACAGATTGATGATTTCTGCTATTTTGAAATCTGGAAAGATGGCTTCTGTAAGAATGAATGCCCTGCATTAGCAAACTGAATTACTGATCAGAATTTTAAATTTAGTAGTTGCAGCCAGCTTACAAGCAGGGATTTTGTTTGTAAAAGTACAAAATGCTTTATTGAGAGGAGGGAGAAAGTACATGAGGATAGAGCAAGGGGGACAACACCGAGAGATGACTGATCTTAATAGTAGCATGTGCCTGATGTAATTTACTGTACTTTTACAGCTATTTACCATTCCTCATTGAGAACAGGTGAGCAGGTCAGGTTACTTAACTTTTTGTACACAGATCTTTAAACAGTGTTGTTTGCAGTTGTTTCTGTTGGAGAGGCAAGGTATTTAGGAAGGGTGTTGGTGGTATTGTACAAGTAGGGTAGTTCTCATCTGGGAAGCTGTCAGTTACCTGGGAAGGTTTTATATATAGGGCTTTATATGTAGGGTTTTATATATGGGGTTTTTTATACGGGGTTTTTTTGTACAGGGTTTTATATATAGGGTTTATTTAACCTTATATTATTGGTAGCATAGTAAATTTCATGGGCTACTTCTGGAAAATATCCATGACATAGCAAAGGAAAGTGACAGCCTTCTTTAACTGAGCTAGAATTTGATCCAGAACACAGTCTACCTGACTTCCTATATGCCTGTTCTTAAGATGTGGTAGGTCTTCCTTTAGATAGATCCCTTTATTCTGTGAAAAGTTGATCAGTGTGAACTTACGAGTTACTGGGTGCTCTGCTTAGGCCACTTTATGGTGTGGGCATGAGTACTTCTGCATATTCATGAAATACAGCAATATGTATGTTAAATAAATAAGTGTGATATTGCATAATTGTATAGTTTCTTGAGAGCTTAACTTCTGATTGTTCAAGTATTTTACTGAGTAGATATCTAAGACATGTTTCAATGTAGTTTACATCTTAAAACACTTCCTGTATTAAAAAAAAAAAAGGTCAATAATGATAAATATCTTACTGCATACTGGGAAAAAGGTAGAGTTTGCACTTAATCTTTTTGTTTTGTTTTTTCCTTTTCCCCTCTATTGTGTTCTTGTTATTGTTCTTAAGCAGGTAATATCTTGAGTAATCTCCAAGTACTTTATTTAATATGGACTAGATATTGCCTGCCATTTGAAAAAGAAATTATGATGAGCTGCTGTTCATAGTAATAGGATTTGACAACGTATAATTATCCTAAATTATCCTAATCTGTTTAACTTTGCAACTAATCATGTTTAAAAATTAGTTAAAAGAAGGAGAATACTCAGTACACATTTTAAAAGCAACTTGATAACAGAACAGTTAATGTCTTATATTTTCATATTTGTGGCACTGGAATAACATGGAAAGATTTAATATATCATACCAGACCATATAGGGGTTTCTAAGATTGTTGGTTGGGGGTTTTTCCCAAGATGAGTATGAGACAGATTTATTTTTTTTTCCTAGATGGCACTAAGTGTGCTGTTTTATGGTCTTTGATTCCTGAGAAATCCTGAACACATGCATATGAAAGTAGAGAAATAGGTTTAATTTTTCATATTTTCTGTTTAGTAAACAGCTAAGCAGCAATCTAAACAAGAGTCCCATGCCACTTATCACAGTTTCCTTGAAGGCAGGTTTGCAGTCCCTATGAGCAAAAGTACTCGTAGTTGAGAAAATTTATTTCATTACTGGTAGAAGAAGTTGTTAAAACGTTCTGTTCTTGCTGTTTGGATGTGTACCTTAGGGATGTGTATCCAGGAAAAAACACTTGTACCTTTGTTGCTAAAAATGTGTTTATTCACTTACCTGATGTCACAGTCCTTGAATTCAAAAGCAGTGTTTTGGAATTAAGATTTATTGAAACTTAAGTTACATAATTTGACAGAGCATTTTTCATTTAGCTGGATATTACACATTGTGGATACAGTTGTCTTATTGATGTAACTGATGGTTATGTAATAATTTATATTTAATCTCTGGTTTAATTCTCCTAGGTTAATAGTCTGTATTAATACTATGAGCTATAAGTAAGCTTAAGTCAAAATTATGCTCCAGAGCATTTCTGGCTATCCAGTACATGACTTTTGTGCTTCACAGTATTTTGTAATTTTAACCTGAAACTGGCTAAACACGTATTGCTTTTTTTTTTTAAAAACAATGGCATATCATAGAACAGCCCTAGTGCAGATGACCAGAACACAGCTTTATAATTCTTAAATGTATTTTATGAAATAAATGATAACATATATTTTATGAAATTTTCCTTGACCTTTTCTCATGTAGTAAGGTACTGTTTTCATTGACTACCCATTATTTCAAAGTAGAGGATGGAGGTGAGAGATCAGTCTGTGTCACCTTTGGTTTTTTCTTCTTTGTGAAAGCAATGGCAATTCTCATTGTGACAGAAAACTACCTGGAGTTTGGACTGGAGTCAGGTAAGTCCTTTCTTTAGTGTTTGCAGCAGCCCTAGTGATTGCATGGCCTAAAAAGTTTATTTCCTGTCTGTCTTTTAGGTATTTTTGAGAATATCTCTGTTAAAATGAACTCTGTGTAGCACAAATTCTAAAAAAATTTGCTTTGGAATGCAGATTCTGAAGGTTATCCTATATATTTTCCCTGTTTTCTTTTAAAAAGTGTAATGTTTGGCTACGTTGTTTGTGTTAATTGTATTTGCCTTCCTGTTTTACATTTAATCTGTTTTGCATTTTATAGTAAAGTGAAGCTTGTTTGTTTAAAAAAAAAAACAATGGATGTTTCTAAAAAATAAATTTAATTTTATTCATGTTCCTGAAGTGTACAAAAGTCATATATTTTAATAACCAAGTTTTATTGCATTATGGCATACAAATTAGCACATGAAAGAGCTATGCTAGACATTCCAAAATCACCTATTATCTTATTTTTTTTTCCAAAAGGGATTCTGGTTTTGAACTTTATTAATATGAATATATTTCATGTATCTTTGCAGGATTCTCGAATTTCTCAGAAAGTGCTATGCAGTTTCTTGAAAAGCAGGGTTTGGAATCCCAGTAAGTTTTGGAAATACATTTGTCTGTTTTATGTGTGCATTTGTAACTGAACCACTTTGACTTTCTTAACAAGCATTTGTCTTTATATCTCTGTAATAATGTGAAGAGGTAGGTTAATGAAAATCTTTTG
The DNA here is from genome assembly GCF_003957555.1 of Calypte anna. Lineage (NCBI taxonomy): Eukaryota > Metazoa > Chordata > Aves > Apodiformes > Trochilidae > Calypte > Calypte anna. Next base: position 69,859,373 of record NC_044274.1, on the reverse strand, counting down.
GCAGTACTCACAAGTAAATAAAGTTGCATTTTTTCTTTCTCAGGGGTTTTGGCTGTGTGTGTGGTTTTAGTGGTTTTTTTTAGGGCTCTTTTTTATTTGGAGATAGTTTCTGCACTGACATTTTGGTTGTAGCTAAAATTACAGTTCAAAGCTATAAAATTGTTTTTTTTTTTATGGTAATTACCTTCAGCTTTGCATGAATTGCTTAAAACAGATGATAGTTATTTTTTTGCCAGTCCGTGGTATCCAAAAGGATGTGTTGCAAAAGCTGCATTATGGAGCTCTTGATGAAGTAGGAGTAAATTTTGTCTTTCAGTCCTGTTTTTAGGCTGTAGCAGTCTTTTCCTATTATGCAAAAACATCTGCTTGCTACAGGACATCCAAGTTTTGTATAGACTGGCAAAGAAACAGCTCATAGCTTGTGACATTGTATAAATGTACAATCTCTGTCGTAGACAGCCTTTTTATGTTGTAAAATAATTTTTACTACAATTCTTTCCTGAGCACACATGCTCTAAAATTAATTTCTGGGCTATGTCATTGCTGTGGGAGTGCAGCTTTGAATATCTTGCTTGGAAGTCCTCAAGTATCATTCAGAAGCTTTGGAATCTCTAGTTTTGAGTAACAGAATTTTCCTCAAATGAGATCAGTTTGTCATCTGTGAACTCATGGGAAGTATTTAACTGAAGCCCATGTGCTCCTTAGCCTTCATTCTGCTTTTCCTTAGCTATTACAGGTTTACTAACTTCTGTATTAATTTTCATGTTGTTTGTTTATTTTGAATTTGTGCAGTGCTTTGGCTGTTTACAGCAGCAATGGAGTTGATGGTGGTGTCTCTTGGTAGTTGTATGTCTTGGGTTAAGGATCAAATTCATGTGAATCACTAGATTTGTTTTTGTTTCCTCTTGAATATGTTAGTTGCATATTATTTGGGGTTTTTCTCTGTAATCCAGAGCTTTAAAATTCTATAGTTCAGTTGATCCTAGATATTTTATTCTGCAATTTTAAAATATACTGCATAGTTCATGAAAATTATTCACTGGAAAGCGACATGTTAATTGGCGACCTGTATGTTTTAGATAAATCTGTGAAAATGGATAAAGGTAGAATGTGAGAAGTGTCACACCGATTTTGTCTTATGATGCATCTGTTCCTCTCTTAAAAACATAATTACATTGATTCTGTTATCTATTTCTGTTGTATTTTAGTTAACACAAATTATAAAAACTCATTTTTTGTTCTTCTCTACTAACAAATTTAACATCTTCTAGCCAATAGCTTAGGTGTTCTGTTTTTCTATGAGATAAATGGGTGACGTGTTTTTTTAAAACTTCTTATTGATTTGTAATAATACTGGTATTCCAGAGTACAACTATAGAATACTGTCTACTTCTTTTATTAAATGTTAGATACTGTTGAGTTGAAAGTAGTCTCTGATAGCCCACCCACCCCCAACTTCCTCCCCAAGAAAATGCTTATTTCCTTTCTTTTCTTTTAGGGGTCCTGTGTCTAAACTAACCTTCAAATTGTTCCTGGCTGTTCTGTGTTCACTTATTGGTGCTTTTTTGACATTCCCTGGCTTGCGACTGGCTCAAATGCATCTGGATGCTCTGAATTTAGCAACAGAAAAAATAACACAGTAAGAGAAAATATATGCACATAGGTATATGCTACTCAGTCTTAATTCTGTAATGTTTGAAAGTCAACAAAGCAAACTGTTCCAACAAGGAGGTAGTGACTAAGACTTCTGTTGCTGCCTGCTTTTTGTATCTTGATCAGACTTGCCACCTGCCTCTTTCTGCTCAACCTGTGCTCTGCCAGTCTTTTACAATCTTTGCCTTGTAATTAGAGTCCCAATTAAAGGAGCTTTCCTTTCTTCCTTCAAGAGCTCCACCGTGAATGTTTCTGCTTACAAGCTGCTTCCTTTCCCCCGTTTTACCTTCTTGGAAGCTAAGATAACTTTCAGGAAGTAGAGGTGCAACCATGGGCTCTTATTTTTATTTTTTTTTTATCACCTCACCTCCAGGTGAGAGTCATGCCTTGAATAAATTTATGGTAAGAGTCAAAAGAGACCCAGAATATTTAATAAGGGTCAAATGCTAATTCCAGTTTAAAGGAATATTTTCATTTTCAACTGTTCTTGAGTTTGGTACTAAGATATTTTGTCCAATTTAGTGATTTCTCTTCAGCATTCTCTTGTTGAGGGAAAAACTCCAAATGTCTTTCATAGACCTTGACCTTTGATGTCTTAATACATGTTAATTACAGATTCTGCAGTGTAGGCCATTGTGATCATTTTGTCTGGTCACTTTCCTGAGGGAACCATTATCTTTTCTGATACGGATATTATGAATGTTCAAACTGTATTTTTTTCCCCCTTCCCTGAAAAAAGCCAATTTTCAAAACTACTATTTAGAATGTGTCTTTCACTCTTGGTATATTTATAACCAAGTACTCCATGTTATAGTTGCACTCCTTGTAGTTGAATGTATCCAAGTGCAGCTGCAATCTGTTGACTTGTTTTATCTGCTCTTTAGGTTCTACCTATGTGTAGACTGTGGCTTAGTCACTTCCCAGTCTGTTCTTTTTAGCTGAATAAATTAAACTGCTTGGGGTTTTTTTTGTTTTATATGTTACTCAATATTTTAAATTTTCTTGTGCCTTTTCTGTAAGTATCCTCTTAATTTTCCAACGTCTTCCTTGATATGTAGGCAAAAGATCTTAGGCAGAAATATAAAATCTGTGAAACAGAAGTTAATTAATCAATAACTAAAAGGCTAATTAATATCCACTAGTGTGGTGTTATGAAAAAAAATCTTCTCTAATACGATGTTTAGAGAATATTGGAATTGTTGAAGATAACTGTGCAACACCAAGCACATTATTTTTAAAATCTACCAGTACTTTTACTGTTCAACTAGAATAAAATAAATATGTTAAACGGATTTAAACTTGGTCAGATATAAAGGTAGTCAGATAATGCAATTACAAACACAGTCATTGTCAAGTGGTATTTTCTGGTTGGTCTGAAGAGATCAGTATTTACTCTTGGTGATGTGTTTTTAACAATGAGCAGATCATTAGTGACTGTTTACAGTTGTGTGACAGTGACTGAAAGGAGTGACTGAGTGAGGCTGGCCTGCCAATGATGCAAAGGTTTTAACCTTTTCAGTTTGGGTGCAGGAGAGCATTGCCTTTCTCTGCAGTCAAGTACAGAATATATGTTTGGAAAATAAACAAAACAAACCCAAAACCACAGCAAAATCCAGTCCCCAGGCCCCTTCCCAAAACCAACTAACCAGAAAAAAACCCCAACCAACCAACCAACCAACCAAAAACCAAAAAAACCCAAAAACCCCTAAACAAAAGTCCCACCCCAAAGAACCCACCAAATAATTTGGTATCTCTTTTGGTTTTGCTAGTTTTTCTTTAGCAGCAATATCCTTTTTTGAGTTTTCTTAATCAATTAATCAACCCTCATTCTTCAAGTCTTTCTTCATGAGTCTTTCAGCCTTTCTCCCTGTACTCAACATTAAAGGGATTCTTGGTAACCCTTGGAACATTCTAGTCCATTAACTCAGTAGGATGTCTTAAATAAAGTAGAAGCTCAGGTAAAATGCTTTCCAAAGTCATTGAAATGCTTTGGACTGTTCTTTGGTGCTATGGTGTTTCCTAGCAACATGGAATCAGTGATTATTTCTTTGTCTGAAGCCAATGATTTAGATGTATGTGATGACATCTTCTGAAACATGCAAACATTTTAATGCTTTTAGGAAGTTTGAGAGTTTGAAATCAGTAAGGTCTTGTGTTCTCTAGAATAACTTTCAATTACTTCAAATTTTCTCTAGTGTAGAAGCACTCAGGTTGGAGATGGAAGTATAGACAGGCTGATTCTGTTACTGAGTCAGTCTTAAACTAGCAGAGCCACCGGATTGTTAACACCAAAGTCTTGAACTGTTTTCTTTTCAGTAATGAAAAAAGAATGGGATGTTTGGTTCAGAAATTAAATAGGATATTAAATTCTGGAAAAACTCCAGAAATCTATCTCCTCTTTTTGAGTTCTGCTGTCTGTTTTGTACTCATAGATTACAAGATAGTCCTACTATTACATTAACTGTGCAGTTTCCTACCCTGCTTTAAAAATGGAATAGCTGTTAGAGCTTTTTTTCTCTCTCTTGAGTATCTTTAATTGAATATAAGTACCAAGTTTCATATAGTCAAGGTTTATAAATAAAAATCTTCATTAAACTGGGAAATCTGACCCCTGAGATCTGTTTCCCCTTGTCTGTATAGCTCATTGAAACTAACATGAATATATTTTTAATAAAGAAAGAAAAAGTAATATAGCAGTGTATTTCAAATAATTATTCATCTGAGATGCTGACTACCTAGATTAAAACTGTGGTGACTAGTGCAGCTTGATGTTATGCCATCATGTAGAAATTTTTAACAGCTGTCTTTTCATATAGTGTGGTGTAATGCAGGTAGCTCCTTTGGTTAGATTATTTGGAATAAATCAAGTTTTCAGATATTCTAAAAGCACCTTTTTTTAATCCACAACCAGTGTGATTTCATAGTTTATAATATTACTGTTTTGTTGAAATGTAAGTCATAAAATAGGGAAGTAAGTTTCTCACCCTCACCCAACTCTTTTAAATTTGAATTTCTCCTTTTGAATCTGTACCCCCAGTTCCAACAGCATGGTAATTTTTTGTATTTAATAACTTCCCCCTTTTTCTTTTCTTCTTTCAGAACGTTGCTACATATAAACTTCTTGGCACCTTTATTTATGGTTCTACTGTGGGTAAAACCAATCACTAAGGACTACATTATGAACCCACCTCTGGGCAAAGAGAGTGTCCCTTTGTAAGAATCCCTTTAAAAATTATTTCTGAGGTGTTGAGAGCAAAACCGTAAGTCTTAGTAGTGCCCTGGGAAAGTCACAGAAATGTGAAAGGCTCAAAATTTTATAGCATCTGCTGTCAAAGGTATTGTGGAGGTTGCAGATGAGTTCTGGAGGGTTTTTGTTCCTTTGGAAGAACAGGAACTATCGTTGAATGGTTAGGTGGCAGTTTCCATAAAAGCTGCTATGTTTGGGCATCTTTACAGTGCTGTGTTTTTCTGGCAAGAGGTGGAATACCACCTTTGCCACCACCTTTGCCACCACCTTTTGGAACCTTGGTGTCACTGAAGACAGCTGAGATACATTGGCATCAGGACTGACATAAGCAATGTGTCTTAAGATCTATGCTTAGAATGCATATAGAATAGATAAAATATTTAAAACATAGCAAAGGAAAGAATTTTCAGGAAGAGTGGTATCTGAAGTATTGCATAAATAGCATAGGTTGTTGTCATCATCATCTCTGTTGGTCTAGTTAAAAGAGTAGTATTCAAATAGACTTAAACCAGATATGATTGCCTGATCTTCTGTTGTTTTCCAGGTTGATGATGCTCACCTAAGGTGATTCTGTGATCACTGAACTAGTACATTAAATATTGCAAATATGTATATCTTGTGCTTCCATTTTTTACGTTAGTTCATGTTAAAGTGAGGGTTGTGCTATGGCAGGGTACCTAAGACAACTCAAGTACACATTTCCTACCCAGAACTGTGTGTCTCAAAACTTGTAATTATCTGAGTGAGCTTTTTTTTTCAGTGTTCTGACTTCATTTCTCAGAACTTAAGCGTTTAAGAGCTGTTCTTTTGTATGGGTACTAATTTGGATCTGATGCTACAAAAGGGCTACTTAAGAAGTAGCTGCAAAAAGCACAAATGATTATTACTTGCACTTGAACTTCATAACTCTAAATTGTGCCTTATTATCGCCAGTATGATTCAAGTACCAGGAACTGACCTTTGTAAAAAAGCATTACCCTTTTGTTTGTTTTTTTTTTTAATTCACAGAATGTCTGAAGATACATTTGATACCATGAGGTTGTGGATTATAATCCTGCTGTGTGCTTTACGGTTGGCAATGATGCGTCACCATCTACAAGCCTATCTCAATTTAGCCCAGAAGAGTGTGGATCAGATGAAAAAAGAAGCTGGGAGAATAAGTATGGTTGATTTACAGAAAATGGTATGTATGGTGGCACTGAATTTATGTATTTGGCATGCTCAGTACAAATGATTTTTTCCCCCCTGTTTGTTACGTGTTCTGTAGTGCCAGAGCTGAAATCTGAATGAAGGTTGCTAAACCATCTCCTGTAAAAATAGCACCATTACAGAGAAATTCTGCAAATGAAACTGTGCAGAGATGTCATCTGTGTTATACAGATGGCTTGCCTTAAGTTGTTCAGAAGTTGTTACAAAAGATGCCTTTATGAACTGTTGTTTACAAATATGTAGAAAGGTGAGAAGATCATGTTCAGTGTCAATAGATCTTGGGGAGTGCACAGGCTGAGCAGTGATCCGTAGCTACAACACGAGAAAAGGAGGAAGTTGAATTTAGGTGGAGGGGTAAAATACTGCTACCTAATCCTAACTACAACTCTTAAGTTGGGGTAAAATCCCAAAGATCAGTTTGGGATATTTGGGGATAAAATGAATCATAGAACTGTGGTTGGAAAGGACCTTCAGGATCATTGAGTCTAACCATCAGTCCTACACCAGCTTAACCACTAAATGATCTTCTGAAATGCCACATCTACCTGGTTTTTGAATACCCTCAGGTACAGCAGCTCCAGCACCTCCCTGGGCAACCTGTTCCAATGCTTCACCACTCTTCTGATGAAGAAATTTTTCCTGATATTCAATCTGAACCTCAACTCACACAGCTTGAACCTATTTCCTCTGGTCACTGGGGTTCTAGAAGAGGCCAACACCTGCCTCACTACAGCCTCCTTCTAGGTGGCTGTGTAGGGCAATAAGGTCTCCCGTCATCCTTCTCTTCTCTAGGATGAACAGCCCCAGCTCCTTCAGCCTCTGCTTTTAAGACCTGTTCTCCATACCCTGAAGAGTCATGCTTGATTCTGTCAGACCATTCCCAAGTGTGCTATCCTGGTTACAGACTGTGCCCATCATGTTACTGTGGCAGAAGAAAGGTTTCTTTGGTTTACAGTTTTTAAAAAAGGAAACTTATACAAGGATACCATCAACAGAATGAGGAGGTAGAAATTCATAGCTTAGGTGCAGAATGGTTTTGCATGTTGCCTGCAAAATAAATTTCTGTTTCTAGTGTTGCCTGATGATCCTACTCAGCTGAGGCATTTTCCAGAAGCAATATTGAACTATACCACAAGACAAAGATTCCTCTTAGGACTGTCTGTATCTCTTGTAATCCTGTCCTTGGCTTCACTGAGTATCTGAAGGTCATAAGTAAACTGTGCAGTAGTTACTTAAAAAGTGGCTAGCAAGTTTCTCCAGAAAAAATGTCAGGAAGTACAGGTAACAGCAGCCATTTAAGATAGATCTATACTGATTGCTGTGAATACATAATTTTAGTTTTAGGAGTTTTCATGCCATCTTAAAAAAACAGTGTTCTCTGCTTGTGGTGTATCCATAATCCATTTTTTCCATATCCAGTTAACCCAGTTTCTCCATATCTTCTTTTCAAGAAAGCCATGGCTTCTAAGTCTTGTCTTCTAGCCATGTCTTCTTAATCACCCTCTGTAATGTCTGCTGACACCCTACAGTGGTCTTTCTTTTTAATTTATACTTTTTTATCGTACTCTGTCAATTGTTTTAAAGTATTTTTTGTCTCATGTGTTTTCTTATGTCAGTGCCTTACTACTTTTTCTTCTCACATTTGTGTTTTGATGCTTAATCATCATGAAGCTCTTTGAAGTTTTAGAGGTATTTCTAAAAACATCATGTCTGCCTCCACCTTTTTTTTTGTCATCCTGTATTCTGTCCTTTTCTAAAATCCGGTTAGCTTAATTTCATTGTTTTCTTGCTACTGATTTTATGAGTTGTTGCCTTCTTTATATGATCTATTCTTTTAGATCAATAGCTTATATAAAAATTATGATATACCAGTCTTGAGAAAGACTGAGTAAGCAGACTGGGAGCAGGGGGAGGGATAAATCTGAACGATATTGGGTGCCTGAAATAAAGACTTGGTTTTTATCAACTAATAAAGAAACTCATCTTGTCATTGTATTTAAAATACTGATGCTTCATAGTTGGACATCTTAAAAATATCTTGCTTTTGAAAAGGGATTGCAGTATTAATCAAACTTTCATTTGCTTTTCATGAGGCCTTGGGCTGTGAATACCTCTTTATTTCTGAAATGGGATTTAGTTTGTGAACCAATGGGGATTTTAAAAATTAAACATATATTTAGCCTTGATTCTGGGGTACTGTAATAATATTAGACATGCAGTTTGCAAAAGTAAAATTGATTCTGTTTATTTTACCAGAAGTGATGCCTCTAATTATTTCTTTTCAATGCTTCCTCTCAGGTTTGTAAATGTTCTGAAACTAGAGTTCATTATAGAGATTTCTTCATTAGATCTTTGGAAGACAATGTCACATGTCAAGAAGTGCTAGAAAACTTCTATGGCTTCTTTTAATGCAGAAGTATTGTTTTTTTAATAAATTCCATGTTTTTCCTGGATATCTTCATAAAGGTTTACTGTGATCACCCAGAACTCATGAATTACTCTCTTCTGTTTTCCCAGGTGGCTCGAGTATTCTATTATCTGTGTGTAATTGCACTGCAGTATGTTGCACCATTGGTAATGCTCCTTCACACAACTCTGCTCCTGAAAACACTAGGTAGGCAAAATTGGATCAACAAAAATGTGTTTTGCTCTACACGGAGCTTTTACATTTTTGGTGTACTGAAGAGAATTAAAATGTGTGGGTATCTACAATACAGAAATATATTGAAGACTGTGATTTAAAATTCACTAATATGTGGCTTTTAAGCTGTCCTCCTCTGCCTCTGCTTTTGACATCTTCAAAGTATATGCTAATTTGTTTCATTTATTTCTGAGAAACTATGTAATATAATAAATTATTCTGCTCAAATACTTGGCCTTTTGAAAGTATTTTAAAGTGAGTTGAATAAAGCCTTCTTGATTTAACCTTATGAGCATCTCAAAGTTTTTTCCAGTTTTTCAGTCCTAACCTTTTATTTGAAGAAGATAGTGTTTATCAGGCTGTGATTAGTCCCATTCAGTAGACATCTGCATTTGGTCAGATGAATCATACTCAGCACTGAGAGGGGTCCTAAGGTAGCTGTGTCAGATGTGGATCTTACCATTTCAAACACCAAGATGAATCCTACCTTAGTAGCATGATCAGAAAGCCATGTGTATGAACAATTAGTATTTGCTGCTACAAAAGCTTTTTTTTTTGTGTGTGTGTGTTAAAAATATGTATTATCTGTAGAATGGTAGAAATAACAGAACTTAAGTTTAGTTCCACAAAAACCTTTTAATAATTTCTTTTTTACAGGTAATTATTCTTGGGGTGTCTACCCAGAACTGAATTCTGACACTCCAGTAGATAACAGTCTTCTTCCCAGTTCAGTCTATGCCGAGTCTCCACCTGCTGATGGAAAGGTGAATGTAACTGTAGTACAAATAACAATGGCTTTGGGAAGCCTAAAGAATATTTTCACTCCTCTCCTCTTCCGGGGACTCCTGTCTTTCCTCACCTGGTGGATTGCTGCTTGCCTCTTTTCTACGAGCCTTTTTGGGCTTTTCTATCACCAGTACCTAACTGTGGCATGAACAAGTCAACTGACAAAGCAAGTGAGGTCAAATACTAGCTACAAACCCAGGTACCCAAGAGGAGATGAAGAGAACAGAAGAAAACTACATATGAAGAGAAAACATATCAGAATTTTTTTTTTTAAACACTTCCTCTGTGTTCTCAGGGTGAATATTCTTAAAATGTTCAAAATTGCGACTGGGTTTGTTATTTTCGTTAGCCAAATGGTAGGTAACAAGTGGAATTATAGTTTTGGGTCAGACTGTTATTGTGTGGCAGGTAATAGTGAGCATGCTGAAAAGATAAGACCTCTGGGTATCTTGTTTCCATAAACACCAAGCCAACCTCAAAACTTTGTGTTTTAAGCATCAACAGTCAGTGACTTAACTGTTAAAAGGGTACTGGTTATAGTGTTTGTGGCTGCCTATCTATTAAATCTTAAAACTGAGCCATACAATGGAAGGAGAAAGAGGGGATTTAAAAATAATTTCTGTTGGATAGCTGTTGATCACTTTTCTCCTTGAAAAATGAAATAATCCAACAGGACAAAAGAGATACTGTATATTACAGTAAGGAAAGTTGTATAAAATTTAAATTTCACAGGAATAGATCTATGGACCTGACAAGTGTTGCTGCCTAAATAGGTTGCAGAAATGCTTGTACAGTAAGAGGAGAGTTATAAAAATTATATTATTTCAGTCCCTGCAGTCATTTTTAAGTAACAGCCATCTGTATTGGTGCTAATATTGATCCACGGATTCCATTTGGATCTTTTAAATTTTTTCTTTTCAGGCAACAGATAAATTCCATTGAATTCACAAAGTAATACAAGTAGATTAGGGACACCAATCAAACATTTTAAAACAAAATAGTTTAATCCTGCTGACTGAGAGTGTATGTATCTATGTAATGTACATATAAATATATATTATATATCAAATATATAATATATATGAAATTATAAAGTATGGAAATTTATTTTAAATTACTGAATGTATCTTACAGGGCAGTGGGAGAGGGATATATGTGTACCTAGTAATTTCAAGATCCCTTTTGAAATGAAAATTAACTTTTTTTTCTGAAAGTTCAGTTGAAAGGGCTATTTGGTTTTGGTGCCTCTTCAAAGGTACTTAGCTATACTAAAGACTTATGATCTTTTGGAAGAAGACAAAAATCTACTTATACTGTTAATCTTGAAATCTTTTGCCACTAATCTGTGTTAACTTGGCTGTCTAGTAACAACTAATTTCTCTTGGCTTCAGAAATAGGGTTTCTGTATAATGAAACAGCTATAGTAAGGAGGAGCAAAGCATTTAACTTTACAGCTTTATTTGTTTAACAACAAAATTTATTTGCTTAACTGGATTACAAGTATAGAAGGATTGCAAAACAAAGTAGAATGACAATTTTTCAGACATTTTGTGCACTCATAAAACAGGAATGGAAATTTATATGCAGTAGCATTTTTAACGAGATTGTTAAAAATCATCATTTAACAAGATGTAACACTTTGCAAAAGGCAGTGATTTTTTTTAACTAATACTAGCTGGTTTTATGTTAGTGTTCTTTTTTTCTTGAATTTGTGTACAGCTTTGGCATATATGAAGCACTTATAAATGGAAGAGCTTAACTAAATGTTTAATATGTACCTAACCTACCCTAAGGGAAAACAAACTGTCAATGAATGCAGAAAATCAAAGCTGTAGGCAGGTCGTACACTGTCCTACTATGCTTAATACCTTTTAAGTTATTCATTAGTTTATTAAATTGCATTTACTGTTACTAGGGAGAGATTTATGTACACCAGCTAGTACCTACAGCATGTGTTTGGGATGTCTGAGAACACCTTGCATGATTCCACCAGTTTCATTGCAGTATAGTATCTCAGTGCTACTGGTGCTGTAAGCTTTGCTTTTTCACACCCCATTTTTGTAGCTAACAGGGACAAAGGCTTAACTGTGTGAATTGACCTAAAGAAAAATACGTGATAGATTCGGATCTTGAAACATTCCCAGGAAATATGTTTCAGATGAGTAGAATGAAAAAAATATGACAGGTCCAGTATTGGAATCGTGGACCCACTTTCTGTTAGTTTGAGATGTATTGTCACTAATAGAATCAACAGGAACAGCTTTTGAGTTATAGTTAGGTTTTCAATGTTCATGTTTAACGAAGTAAAATTTAAAAATATAGTCCAGTTTGATTCTGTTGGTGGGCTTGAATGAAGAAGCTCACCAAACAGGTGATACAACCCATTGTTGCAATCTGAAGGATAGGAATAAACTTTTGAGACTGGACAAGACTTCAAAATAATGTTAAGCAACAGAGTTTCTGTTGGCATAGGTATTTATTCTGAAAAAGCAAAAGTGAAGTGTAGCCATCTAATACCACTTTCAGCAAAGGACTGTCTGTAGCTTGAGCCTCACAGAGCTTTTGGTAAAGCACTCACTCTTTCTTCAGATTTCACACTGCTCACAGTGTGAAACCAGGGTGTTGGTAATGTTAAGTTGCTGTCCCTTTGTTCTGCAGAACTGAGTGGTTGGGTCTTTGGCCAGCAGCCTGATCTGAGTGGGAGGTGGTCTTTGGGTCTGTTTAATCCTTATGGGAGTCTAGGAGGCTTACTAAAAACTAAAACTTAGCAATAAATGCCTTTGAAGTGTGAGGTGACAGCGAAATGAGAGGGAGTGTATTGCTGTGGTCGTGAGCAATGCTTCTTACGACTGCCTGATATTCTTAAAAGTGACTTTTAAAGTAAAAATAGCAACGTGATAGTCATGGTTTCCATATATATTGTGTAACCTTCAAAGGAGTATCTGCTCACCTCTTTAGTAACTTCCTTTAAAATAGCAGCTGGCAAATACCCTTTTTTTTTTTTAATTTCATGTAGACATTCATCAGCACTTGGGTGGGGGAAAACATTAAAGAAATGCTAAAACATTAAAAAAACCCCAACATTAAAACAGACAAGAGGTTAGTATCTTTTATTCAGGATTCTTAAGCATTTTGTCTTGCTTTTTGCCCACTGTCTACTTAATTACTGAGAAATTTAAGAAGGAAAGGTGCCTTTGAGAAAGAATCAACATTTCTTCCTTTCCCAATTCAGATCTCTTTCTCAGTCCAGTAATCTGACTTGTTAGCTTGCCTTCCTTTTCCTACCCACAGCTTTTTCCCTGCCTTCCCTACACAGGACTGACTGGGTCAAATTAGATAGGATTGTGTTTTGGTTTAAATTACTCTTAATTTTGAAAGATTTGTTTTTTTAAACAGCTGAAGGAGCTTTGCATGCCAGCAGAAATATGAACAAACTTGTTAGTTTTCTGCACTCTTATTACAAAAGTCCCTTCACACAATGTTTTAAGATAGTGATAAATCCAAGTCTTCCATCAAGAACAGGGAAGTCCAAACACAACACTCGGGCTTTTTTCAGAGCTTATAGAAGTTGGTCAGGAAAAGGAGAAAGGATTATAACAAACCTATTCTTCCACTTTGCCTGTGATGCTCTCAGGCAGCACTTGTCCTCTTTTGATACCTTCTCAAGCTATAGCATCTGTCAGGTTTTGAGGTCTTTTTAACTTGCTGCACAGGTTTTCCTTTTCCAGAATTGACATGCATAAGAATCAACAGATAGAGTAATGAGAGAAAAACAGGTAGTATCAGTACAAGAGAAGCACATGCATTAGGAAATCAATTATATGGCAGTTGTTCTTTGCATTTTTACAGTTACAGGTACTGGAAGATGTAGGAACAGAGAGATTTGCTTGCCTGAGCTATAAAGTCAAACTCAGCTACAAACAAAAATGCCACCAAATAGATGAACACCAAAATTAGATTAGGCTCAAGTGTATCAGATGGTTAGTAAGAACAGAAATTTCAGCTAATCTCAACAGAACAATTGAAAGTTCTGTGTTTTGTCACAGTAACTACAGCTAAATAGTGACAGAGGTCTCGGATTTATCACAGAAAATTCAGAGTATTTAATCTTAAAGGTGTTGTAAAGCTTTACAAAGTAAAAAGCTTTATGCCTCTTTATTTTCAAAGGCCTCTGTTTTCTTTCTGAACATTAGCATGTTTCCCTGGAGATTTTGAACAGTTTTACAATGCTTTGCTTCACGTTTTGTCATATGACATAAATGGGACATTTGTCTGTTAGCCACGGAAACTCTGGACATGATCCCACAGTTCATTTTGTAACTTGAAAAGTTATTAGAATGTTTTCATTAAGATTTAATAAATAAGTGTATGGTGAAAATGGAAACACTGAATGAAAACAAGGCCTAAGAAAATTGTGTGCTCTTTTGGAGGAGATGGCAGCTTAGCAAGGTCTTAATAATGGAAGGCAACAGCAGGTCAGTTGTGTCCTAAATCAAATATTAAATGTGAATGTTTACCATTGTGAGGAAATACGACTGTTATTTTCAGCATCTGCAGCCTAAGTCCTAAATCCCAACTGTTAAATTCAGAGCAATATTTTGACCTCACTGATACTCTGAGGAGGGTCAGGGCAATAAGCACTGAAGCTGAGTATCTGATCTAGTAATGCAGAATGTTGCAGAGCAGTCAATCTGTGCTTCAGAGTGATATATGTGCTTGAGGGATTCCTGCCATGCCCTGTGGCTTTGGCAGCACATGCACTGAAATGGGTTTTGTCTCATCCCCACTCCTAAATCCAGTCTGAGAGGTCTGCCTCTGTGGGAGAGATCATGAGGCCAAGATGTTATTTCAAGGCTGTTTATACTGACATCTATATATGCTGCACTTAACTTTTTCAAGTCTCTCACTGTGGACTGCCAGGAGGGGAATGCTGCACTGGACATTGTTTTGCATGCCAGTGTATCTGTATTTTTTATAACCTTAAATTCACTGCTGTTTTTAATGGAAATTGCTTTTACTCATAGGATCATAATCCTGATGCCATTTATCATTTAATTTTTTAATTAGTATCAGTGCCTCCAACTAAAAGTCAAATACTTCTACACTCATTTTTTTTTTACACTAATGTCCAGACTGAAGTATTAGCAAGTATGCAGTTTTTATTGAAGTGTGAAACCCACCTATAAATACCAGACTTTTTCCATATGTGATCACACATCAATCTAGAGACCATATTCAAATTTGCAGCATTTCTCTCAACGTATACAATCCATATGACTCTGCTATTTATAAAACATACACCTCAGTAGAGTTTTGAGACTAGCTTTTTAGAAAGTGCTTAGTAGTAGGCCATTTCTATTTATTTTATGATGCTGCTAAGTATTTTTTAAAACCTGGCTTAAAATACTGTTCTTTAAAGTCAGCTGTGTTCTCTGTCCCTCTCTTTATTGTAACTCTACTTCCCATATAAGTTCTAAGCTTCAAGAGTGCGTACTTACGGTATTTTTTTTGATAAAAACCTAGGACAAAGAAAAATAAGCCAAAAATTCTATTTTGTAAGTACAATTCATACCCACGTCATGACGTGCCAACAGTTTTTATTTTTCTTAACCTTCAATCATTCCTTTGTCCCACTGTTAACAAACTTGCATGTTTTCAGTATGTAAGGCTTTCTAGCAAGAATACACGTTGGGGAAATATTTTGCAATAGCAATCACAGGAAAATGTCTGATGTTTCAGTCTTCCCATTTATGTGAGCAAATAATGTAAAGATGCTGTTAAATAATTTAAGCCTAAAATTTCTCATGAGGTAGACTTGTTACAAATTGCACAGGGAACATCCTTCAAGTTGTAAATAGTTTAATTATGTCTCTATGTTGCTGGGAACACACGTAAATTCAGTGTTGTTGTTCTGTTAATGGTCTTTTTTTTTTTTTTTTTTTTAAATGAAAAGCACATAATACTTCCTACTCTAGAACAAACCTAAGAACAAAAGCCTCCCCTTATTTCAGTATTTGCCAAATGGGAAAGACTCTGTTATTTATGGAAATTCTATCTTCCTCTTACTGCTAAATTACTGTTAAAAATACCATTTTTGTAGTTACAGCTTTACGAATATTAAGACTGTCATGCTTCACAGCGAAGATGGTGTGAAATGGTGGATGCATTGTATTGGCCTGTCCTGACTGGTGTTGCATTATCTGCTGTTTCAAAAAAAAAAAAAAAATTGTCTCATTTGCTTAATGCTTTAGAGATTCTTGGGGATCTGTGAACAGGAGAGCGCAGCACTTGTTGGAAAAGCTGGGCAGTTGCTCTGTTTTGGGTTGAGGTTTTGTGGGCATTTGTTGTTTTATTTCGTTGCTGTTTTTTTTCTAAAGTCAGTGTGGATAATACTTAGGTACAATTACTACAAATAATAAATGACCTACAGAAACATTGCATTCTTTTTGTACACTGCAGACTGAAGTGCCTAAATATGGGTCTCTAGGGGATATGCTTTAAATTTATTGTGTGTACCTTTGTAGTTATTTTGCTACATAATAGAAGGTTAACTTTTGGATGGAAAGAAAATACAAGGATGCTGGTCCTTAAAACGGAGCTTGCTATAAAATTACTGTTTCCTAACAGTTTTTGGCATCTAGAATGGCCATGGGTGTCATTGCACATTGGAGGCAAAAAAGATTTTGAACAAATCTTTTCCATCCCTCTTACTTTAATTTAGCTTGCCTGCCAGCTGACTGGTGTTATAAAACTCCACTGCCACCTGTGCATGCACTTTTTCTTTCTTATGGCTGAGGCAGAGGGTGAACACGACTCTTAAAAGGGTTGACTCATAACAAAAAAAGTTTCATAGTGACACCCTGCAGTCAGGCAGGCACACTGCAGGGTGACTCCAGCCAGGTAAGTGGTTCAGCTTGAGCTCAGAAAGGTTCCACTGGGAGTCACCACATCCACATGGATTTGGGGCAGAAAGTATACAAAAAGGTTGTACACTGGACTGTGACATGACTAGCTGGCACCAAGCAAAGCACTCCAAAAGAAAAGAGACAAGTTGCTGTTAGGGTTCTGGACAGCAAAACCACCCTCTCTCAACTTTATTTCCCTGCCTTTGGGAATGGCAAGAGCTGAAACCTGCCCTGCCTGCTTCAGCAGGGATATTAAAATGTGAGCAATGCCTGTGCTTGAGTTAATTATGTCTTCTAAATGTGAAAAGCTTGCAAGTTGAGGTGGTGTTGCTGATTCAACTCTACCAAAGGTAGCCTTCCTCTAAGGTTGGTTTGTAAAAGTGTTTTTGAGCTTTTAGCTCTAAAAAGTGTCTGTAGCAATCTGTACTGTATGAAGTACACTGTTTGGGAAAAGTTGCTCCACTAAGCTTACTAAACATTTCCTTAAACTATGTGTAAGAAAACTACATTGCTTTTTTTTATTGTTGAGCATTGAAGAAGCTGATCTTGTCTTGCTTTAATATTGCCATGTATCGGGCAGCATTTTATTAAAGTGGAAATAGAAATGGTTTGTCATCTAAATGCTCGGGCTCCTTTAACATTGGTAAATTTTGCAAAATGAAGCAAGGTCATACTTTCTTATTCCCCACTCATTCTGTTGAAATGTTATAATTTAACTTTTGGTTATGCACATATTCTTAAAATGAAATTTACCTCTTTTAGTTGCTGGTGATAGCAAACCTAAGAGAAACTGTGATTTCTGCTGTGTATCCACTGCCCCATCATCTTGCTTGCCTTTGTAAAGCGTCGATCCATGTTAGACATTTAATGTCTGCTGCAGTGATGCTCATATAGTATTTTAGTATCCCTACATGTACTCTGCATGCCTTTTATTTGTGCACTGTAAAAGGGTAGACTGTTTTTACAGTACTTACTTTAGGTTTAAAAAAAAAAAAAAAAAAAAAGAAAAAACCAACAAAAAACAAACTTCCATTATTTTATATAGTATTCCCCTATCCAAAATAGGATAATTTCTAAAGCCAAAGATCAATAAATGTTTATTGTCTATCAGTGTGATTTTATTTTTTCCCCCTACTTTATATATATCCCACTTACAGAAGTCTCCAGGTTTGCCAAAGAATGTGTAATAACCAGGCTTTTTCTCACTTTCTATGCTAGCCCAAATTGGGGTTTTTTTGTTTGGTTTGTTGGTTGGTTTTCTTTTTCCTCTTCTTCTTTTTCCTCTTCTGCTGTTTCCTCTTCTACTGTTTCTCTTCTTTTTTCTGTTTCCTTTGCTGTTTCTCTTCCTTTTTCATTTTTCCTCTTTTTTTTAAAATTTTTTTTTAAATAATTAAGTAGATCATTTATCCCCTTAGTGCTTAGGGTGCAGTAAAATGGACAGTTTGACAGTTTTCTAGTATTAATACAGGTAATGTCTCAGTCACATGAGCAGCAGTTTACCCATGAAGCACCTCTTACAGATTTGATATAAATGTTTCAATTTCTGAGTGTTTCAGAATTAAAATTTGGGAAGAATTCTATTTCCTGAGGAAAAAAAAAAAAAAAAAAAAGCAGTACACTATGATAACTGGAGGAAATTGAATTTCCTGGTACACTCACAGGACTTACCACTTTTCTGGTTGACTGTCATCCTTCCTGCTTGGAAACCACTTAAAAAGGGGGTTGTGTTTGCTGTCTTAATTATAAAGAAGTAATGAAAATAAGGATGTCAAAACCACATTTTTTTTATTTGTGTCATCCTAACAGCACAAAGAATTAGGATACTTGATAAAATCTTGTAACTTCTAGGGGATGCATTTGATTTTTGGAATACTAAGTTTGATTTTGCATGAGTTTTCATTCCAGCATGGACAAATGAGTGATACCCAAACTGCTCAGGTAATTCTGCAGGAGCATAAAAGCCTCCTTTACCCTATAACTCTATATAAAAAAACCAAAACAAAACAAAACCCAAACCCTTTGATTGTAAAGCACAATCCTGCTTCAGAAAGGAATTTTTTCCTCACATTCCTCAGGAAGAGCCAATTTTTATTTTCGTGGTGGGGATTTGAATGTGTACAGGGCATTTGAGCTGTGGGACCTGCTCTTGAAGGTGATGAACCCATCCCAGGTAATGGGGTGAGCAGGAAGGTCGTGATGGGTTTGTGTCTCAGAAGCCATCTCAGCCTTTTGCTTTTTCCATGCTCCCTGAACCTCGAGTCTGCTTTGGGACTCTGCAGTCCCCAAAATTTCACAGTAGGCTGAGTGTTGAGCTTAGCACAGTCATCTCAATAGTTCCTGCAGCCCATGATTCTACTCTGGATAATGGATTGATGCTAGGAGAGGTGCTGAATGGGGCTGCATCCAGTTGGCAGCTGGTCACCAGTGGTGTCCCCCAGGGATCAGTGTTGGGCCCAGTTCTGTTTAATATCTTTATTGATGATTTAGATGAGGGGATTGAGTCCATCATCAGCATATTTGCAGATGACACTAAGATGGGGGGGGGGGGGGGGGTGTGGATCAGCTGGAAGGCAGGAGGGCTCTGCAGAGGGACCTGGACAGACTGGAGAGTTGGGCTGATTCCAACGGGATGAGGTTCAACACGGCCAAGTGCCGGGTCCTGCACTTTGGCCACAACAACCCCATGGGGAGCTCCAGGCTGGGCACAGAGTGGCAGAAAGGGAGCTGGGAGTCTGGATTGGCAGGAAGCTGAACATGAGCCAGCAGTGTGCCCAGGTGGCCAAGAAGGCCAATGGCATCCTGGGCTGTATCAGGAACAGCGTGGCCAGCAGGTCCAGGGAAGGGATTCTGCCCCTGTGCTCAGCCCTGGGGAGGCCACAGCTTGAGTCCTGTGTCCAGTTCTGGGCCCCTCAGCTCAGGAAGGAGATTGAGGTGCTGGAGCAGGTCCAGAGAAGAGCAAGGAGGCTGTGAAGGGATCCAGCACAAGTCCTGTGAGGAAGGGCTGAGGGAGCTGGGAGTGTTCAACCTGGAGAAGAGGAGGCTCAGGGGAGACCTCATCACTCTCTACAACTCCCTGGGAGGAGGTTGGAGCTGGGGGGGGGTTGGGCTCTTTTCCCAGGCAGCTGCCAGTAAGACAAGAGGGAATGGACTTAAGCTCTGCCAGGGGAGGTTTAGGTTGGATATTAGGAAGAAATTCTTTACGGAAAGGGTGATCAAATACTGGAATGGGCTGCCCAGGGAGGTGGTGGATTCTCCGTGTCTGGAGATATTTAAAAAGAGCCTGGATGTGGCACTCAGTGCTATGGGCTGGGAACTGCAGCAGTAGTGGGTCAAGGGTTGGACTTGATGATCTCTGAGGTCCCTTCCAACCCAGCTGATTCTGTCATTCTATGATTCTAGGTTGTTACTTCAAGTGCAGGTTAATTACTGGGTGCCAATCACAGTGTAGGTGATGAGTCTCAAGATGTTTTTTATTTTATTTATTATTTATTAGGTTTCTGTGCCCCACAAAGTTGCGTCTGAGTACAAAAGCATTTGTATGGAGCCATACTGGATAGATACATTCAGGTTGCTTTGGCTGTTGACTCTGCAGCATCTTTTCTACCCATGCAGTGTTCAAGCACTGCAGAGCTCCAACAGTTGAATAACTGCCTGGAAAAAGACTCCATCTCTCTGCTAGCCACAGCCCTGGTTGCTATGAGGGGGTGTGCTCTGCTTTTCCAGCTCTTCACATTCAGAAGCCAGAAGCTGCCTGTGGCATGGAAGTGAATCTTTGGTTCCATGGGTTCTATGAAATACTGGTTTTGAAAGCATCAGGTTCACAGTCGTAAAGACCTCAAGTATTTTAAAGGTATTGGTGAGGGAAACTAGCAAAGCTGACCTCTGCTGTTAAGCTCAATCATGCACGACTGCATCTAGTAGCCTAGAGACTGTCCAGCTTTTTAAAATTTAATTTTAGCATAGTGTCTGTGGTAGAGGAAAGCCTACTGGTGTAGTCCAGCTAAGAGGGCAAGTGATGGGTATCTGTCCTGTGCTAGCTGGCCTGGACAGGGATGAGAAAATAATGAAGATTTTGCTGATTTTATTAAGTTTTTATGCAGAATCTGCAAAGAAGATACAATTATTGTTGGTTGTCTGCTTAACAGACAGGACTGCAAAAGGGAGGCATCAGGGACTGTGAGGTCAATTTTTTAGAGGAATACTCAGTTTCTCTTTTATCTACATGAAAAAACAGAAATGATTTGTTACACTTATCCGGGAGTCAATCCTGCAGTATTTTCTACTTCTCATGATATCTGAGTGTTTTAAGGAGCTCTCCAAAACCCTCTGCTGAGGGTTAGCAGTTTATGTGCAGCCCTGATGGGTCTGGCAGTGAAGCCTGGGGCCACTTTGTAATTCTGTCTGAAAGCTAAAGGGGAAATGAAGGATCCTTCTTTCCCATTTATGAGACTCACAAGCTACTTGAAGTGATTCTGGATAACCA